>NW_013668206.1:74568-83838 GCF_000517525.1 Limulus polyphemus
ACAATTACTGTACTTATATCACTGACGTTGTGTATATGTGAAGTAATTACTTATATCACTGACGTTGTGTGCATGTGAAGTAATTACTTATATCACTGACGTTGTGTATATATGAAGTAATTACTTACATCACTAACGTTGTATGTATGTGAAGTAATTACTTATATCACTAACATTGTGTATATGTGAAGTAATTACTTATATTACTGACGTTGTGTGCATGTGAAGTAATTACTTATATCGCTGACGTTGTGTATATGTGAAGTAATTACTTATATCACTGACGTTGTGTATATGTGAAGTAATTACTTATATCACTGACGTTGTGTGCATGTGAAGTAATTACTTATATCACTGACGTTGTGTATATGTGAAGTAATTACCTCTAACGTTGTGTATATGTGAAGTAATTACCTCTAGCGTTGTGTATATGTGAAGTAATTGCTTATATCACTGACTTTGTGTGCATGTGAAGCAATTACTTATATCACTGACATTGTGTATATGTGAAGTAATTACCTCTAACGTTGTGTATATGTAAAGTAATTACCTCTAACATTGTGTACAGGTATTTTACTTGGGCACACCATAATCTCGAGAATATTTAGCTAGAAATGATTGATATCTTCGATTATCAAAGGTTACATACTAGTTACTCTCTACCAGTGGGCCAGCGAAATGCCTGCGGCCTTACAACGCTAGAAACCGAGCTTCGATACTCGTGGTGGGCAGAGCACAGATAGCCCATTGTGTATCTTTGCACTTAACTACAAACAACAGTTAACCCTACAAGAGTATGGACGAAGCTTTCCTAAGCTAATATCCTGGCCATAAATAACCTTATTAAAGACGAAATGTTTTACTTTTGTTGTGATAGAAAGAAGTTTGAAGATAGCGGTCAGTGTTAGAAAGGAAGAGATGGTTCACTGTTAGATTTAAATTTACATCACGAGGAATATTAATATAGTGAGATTCAATATCAAAACTGGGCATAAAATATTGATCGGCAGAGATAATTTTTGGAGATTTTAGCAGCAAAGATGAAGGAGATTTAAGAATAAATTCACTCGGAGTAAGGGGTTTAAACATAGGAACAGTAAGGTTGCAGGGGTTCTAATTGCAGGAGCCTGCAACTGAGAGGATAGAAGGTATCCAGTTTGGTTAACTTTGGGTAGGCCATAAAGAATACCAGGTTGTGTGCCACGTGGGTCAATTTGGCGGGAAATCGTTTCAAAGATAATATTTTGGTCTCAATATAAAAATCGAATACCAACAGTTCTTTCTACACACAAGGCTTGTGTGTAAGTATATGTAGTGACTGTAATGTCACGTTCATTGGCAGAACAAAACATCACTTAAAAACTAGAGTCTGTGAACATTTGGGAGTATCCAAAAGGACGGCTATCCATTAGTTAAACCACTCAGCTGTTCGTTGACGTGTTGAAGCCATAAGTCACAATATCTGATATAACAATTTCTACATGATTACAACAGGATCTTCAGACTTTGAAATCCGCATTGCAGAAAGCTTACTCATAGCTATAGACCATCCGGCTCTTAATAATTTACAAACATCCTTAGGCCTAAACACTTGATGTCTCACATGATTTGTTATTTTTCTACTTCCGTAACACCGTATATACTTCCTGTACTTCCTTCCGTTTACCACTGTATTGAATATTTTAAGTAAATTAGTTACTCAAGTAACAATAGTTAACAAATATAATGATAATATTATTTCCAGGATTTCACCGAAGATGTAATAAGTATATTCCAAAACGTTCGAAGATTTCGTAAATAAAAATGGTTTTTGTCTTATCATCCGTCTTCATTTTTATTATAAGACATCGTCTTCCCCAAAATGAATCGAAACCAGTGTTTTTACCAGACGATATAAGGTAAACACCTCAAGGCTTTTCAGATGGTGTGAAAAGATTTAACTAAAGACCAAAAAGCCGCCTTCGATATCCACTTTCTTATAGAATATGGACAACATAAACAGTCATAAACTGACGCCTATTTTTCTCCGTTTCAACCTTTTAAGTTAAACACTCTAGAGTGGAGCAGCTAAGTTTTCCATGGGGTGGGGGTTGGGGAGCAGAAAAGTTTAAGGGGTCCAATAAATTAAAAAGCTGAAATTGATCTTAATTATTAATAAAATGGTCATTAAAACAGATCAAATCAAACGTAATAGTGTTTACAGAAGTTATTATTATTATTATTAAATGATACAAAACGAGTTTATTATATATAAAAGCTGAAAAAATAATATGCGGTCAATATGCCTAGATTTTCAGGGAGCCGTGCCCCCTTGGCTACGCCTCTGTTTAGAGGTACAACTAAAACTGAAACATAAGTAACTACTGTTCAGCCTAGAACACCAGGATCTCCGAAAATATTTTTCGTATGTTGAATGCTTTGTGGTTAGGGCGCTTGACTCGCAATTTACAGGTCGCGGGTTCGAATCTCCGTCGCCGAACATGCTTGTACTTTCAGCCGTGGGGGCGTTATAACGTGACGATCAGTATCCACAAGCAGTGTTGAATCGCTACCTTCCTTCTTGTCTATCATTGCTAACTTATAGAAGGCTAGCGCAGATAGCCCTCGAGTAGCTTTGCGCGAAATTCAAAACAAACTTTTTTTTAAGAAGCGGGTAAGAACAGATAAAGCATGATCGCCGAGGAAAATACTATCTTTAGTACTAGTATTAAACATCGTTCACAAAATAAGAATTCATGACCTCGCTGTAACTACGCCTTTCAAACATACATTAAATTAATAAACAATCCAGTGTATAAGCACAGAGCCGTGACAGGTGTTGCATACTTAATTCTCGAGTTTTGTCTATCATAAATTATAACAACTAGTATGAGAAAGTTTTAAGAAAAATAGCGGTGCTTATTTTTATCTGTTATGAGTATGGATAGTCGCCAATGTTATTATCCTGCCTTGGTCGTTTTTCTTTTCTTAATTCCGTGAAACAAGAGTGTTATGATCTATTATGTAGGTTTATTTGTTTGATGTTCGTCGAACTTCGCGCAGAACTACACGAGGGCTGTCTGAGCTTGTTTGCCAGTCATAGACTAGAGAGAATGCAGCTAATCAACGCCACCCACCGCCAACTCTTAGGCTTCTCTTTTACTAACTTAGAGAATAGCACAGATAGCCCTCGTGTAGCTTTGCGTGAAATTCAAAACAAAACCAAAACAAACGTTTATTGAATTTGTCAATAATAAACATACAAGAGCAAATCCAGAATAGAAAACTTCAAAAACTGCGAATTTATTCATTTTCTCTCCGGGTTTTAATCCAAATCATGTAATATTTAAAGTGATCCAGATCATGTAATATTTAAGCTGATCCAAATCACGTAATATTTAAACTGATCCAGATCATGTAGTATCTAAACTGATCCAAATCAAGTAATATTTAAACTGATCCAGATCATGTAATATTTAAACTGATCCAGATCATGTAATATTTAAACTGATCCAGTTCGTGTAATATTTAAACTGATCCAGATCGTGTAATATTTAAACTGATCCAGCTCATGTAATATTTGAACTGATCCAGCTCATGTAATATTTAATCTGATCCAGATCATGTAATATTTAAACTGATCCAGATCATGTAATGTTTAATCTGATCCAGATCATGTAACATTTAATCTGAATGATTTTCAACTTCACGATGTTTCTACGGATATATACCGCTAAAATCAGGGGTTCGATTCCCCTCGGTAGACACAGCAAATAGCCTGATGTGGCTTTGCTGTAAAAATTACATAAACAAACACACCAACTTCCAAACTCATTTTTACTCATTTATGTAAAATGTTTAAATGTTTACAGAACCTTTACTTCCTTTCCGTTGTTCACAAACCTTAATAATAACGCAGCTCACGATCTTGTAAACTACACTCTGTTGTTCACAAGCTCCAACAGTAATGCAGCTCACGATCTTGTAAACTACACTCTGTTGTTCACAAGCTCCAACAGTAATGCAGCTCACGATCTTGTAAACTACACTCTGTTGTTCACAAGCTCCAACAGTAATGCAGCTCACGATCTTGTAAACTACGCTCTGTTGTTCACAAGCTCTAACAGTAATGCAGCTCACGATCTTGTAAACTACACTCTGTTGTTCACAAGCTCCAACAGTAATGCAGCTCACGATCTTGTAAACTACACTCTGTTGTTCACAAGCTCCAACAGTAATGCAGCTCACGATCTTGTAAACTACGCTAAACTCTTTCCTATACATTAAACGATGCAGAACTAATTGCTCTTAAAACTCAATCCAAAAACAAATGTATCGCTGGTACTAAAGAAAACAAAGGTAATGAGTTTTTCATCATGAAAAAAGTCGACTACATTGACAAAATGAAACAGCAACTCAGTGACCTTTGTAAGCTCAAAACACTAAATTCTGGCTTACTGTCTCCAATAAAACACTAAACTCTGGCTTACCGTCTCCAATAAAACACTAAACTCTGGCTTACCGTCTCCAACAAAACACTGAACTCTGGCTTACCGTCTCCAATAAAACACCAAACTCTGGCTTACCGTCTCCAATAAAACACCAAACTCTCGCTTACCGTCTCCAACAAAACACTGAATTCTGGCTTAATGTCTCCAATAAAATTCTAAACTCTGGCTTACCGTCTCCAACAAAACACTAAACTCTGGCTTACCGTCTCCAATAAAACACTAAATCCTGGCTTACCGTCTCCAACAAAACACTAAACTCTGGCTTACCGTCTCCAATAAAACACTAAACTCTGGTTTACCGTCTCCAACTTTTAAGAGAGAAAATAAGACCCTACGTTTTCTCAAGACCTTTAAGGACCAAAATATTATCTCTGAAACGGTTTTCCACAAAATTGCCTCATGTGGTACATAACCTAGTATTCTTTATGGCTTACTCAAAGTGCATAGAACTGGACACCCTCTTCATCCTATTCTCTCACCTCTAGGTTCTAGTAATTACAACCTCTCAAAATGTACTGTTCCTATGAACTTACGATCACTGGTTCTTTCACCTTTGTTTGTGGAATCTCCCTCTGCTGAACGATCAGCACCAGTTTTGATACTGAATTTCTCTACATCAATGTCCCCCTTGGTGAAACTTTAAATTGAATCGTGGGCCTTCTCTACTATCCTCTTAAATAAGCAGTCGGTATGTAGTATGTTTTAGCGCAAAGCTGCACAATGTCATATCTACGCTCTGCTCGTCGTAGGGATTGAGCCACAAATTATAATGCTATAAGTTCTCAGCTTACTGCTGAGCCACCTGGTGACAGTAAACATTCGTAGTTGTCCAGTGAATGATGTTATTTTCTATTTTCCCGAAACAGTTGCAGGAGTTAGCACGTTTGTTGAATTTTGCGCAACCTTCTCAAGGTATATCTGCGACGGCCGTCCCTAATTTTGAAACGAGAGACTAGATGAAAGGCAGTTAGTCAACACCACTCACCGCTAACTGTTGGACTACTCTAATCGAATCGTGGGATTTGACAGTTACGTTTATAATACACCTACTGTTCCACAGTGCGGAGTGAGATTTACATTCATGTATTTTTATGCTAACGGAGAACGAATCACAGAAATTCAGATCAACAATTCGGCACGTGAACAAGTGGGCAGCGTTCTGTGGGGAGACGATAGCAAGAAGCCCCTTTGGGCGCTCCGCTCGGTGGGGAGACGATAGCAAGAAGCCCCTTTGGGCGCTCCGCTCGGTGGAGAGACGATAACAAGAAACCCATTTAGGCGCTGCGCTCGGTGGGGTGACGATAGCAAGAAACCCCTTTGGGCGCTTCGCTCGATTGGGAGACGACAGCAAGAAACCCCTTTGGGTGCTCCTCTCGGTGGGGAGACGATAACAAGAAATCCTTTTGGGCGCTCCGCTAGGTGGGGAGACGATACCAAGAAACCCCTCTGGGCGCTCCGCTCGGTTGCGAGACGATACCAAGAAACCCCTTTGGGCGCTCCACGTTTATAGAGAAGATTGTTGATTATTTCCTAACCCTTTGTGATTTCCTTTTTTTGTTGTCGTCTTGATTCCGGTTTGATTATTTTTTCTGGGTAAAATAAAACTATAAAACTTTACATATGCGTGAAGGGCACTGCGTCCTTGAATTTGACCAACCTTCGAAAACTTGGGCACTCTGTCTTGCATTTTATATGGCGACACATTCACAGGCAAAGTAATATAGGCTCGTTTATTTTAAAGGGCTTAAATGAGTTGGCCTGGTGGGTTGTGGGATCGACACTCTTTCCCGAACAAGCGCGAGATTCAGTTGTGAGGGGCGCTATAACGTGACATTTATCGGTCAGTCTCATAATTCGTTGGTAAAGATAGCCCTCGAATAATTTTGCGCAACATTCAACAAAACAATCCAGCAATTAAACAAATTTGTATTTTTCTTTCAGTTCCCTTTGAATCTTGATAATAACTCAGCCATGTTTACGTCAAACTGGATTATCTTTTTTTGCTGGTATTAAAATTGCTTACACGACATCAGAATCTTTGGTGGGATCAATTCAACTAGTTTCATTCTTCACTTTGTTTTATAATAGCTTCATATAAATACTTTTCTTCGAGATGATTTAAAAAAACTCGAACATACGATCCTTGTACTCGTTTGCTTTGTTTGTTTGCTACACCACGGGTATCGAAACCCGATTTTTTGCGTTATAAACCTTCCGACTTACCGCTGAGCCATTGAAGGCTGCACTCGTTAAGTGCTTGCTGAATATTTCTGTACGTTCCATATGTTTTTTTAAGCATTGTCACGGTTAGTAACCTATAAGATTACCTAAGTCCCTGTCAAAAAGACCCATGATCGAATCCCAGACACTACTACGACACACACACAATTCTCAGGATTACCGCGAAGACGGCAACAAATTAGCAATCGAAACATAAAATAAACATTAGGTAATAATAAATACGCGACTAACGAATGATTAGAGAATAAGTTGATCACATGAACCATTAACTATGATAACGGTTTAAAAGTTTCTTGTTGAATTGAACACTGTTGAAACTAGGTGGAATTATTGATAACTTACAGAATTTTAAATACTCGAGTTTTATTTTGAAACGCTCCTTCGGGGCGCTTCACAATAGTGAACGTTTCTGTTTTCAATAAACCTGGAAGTCCTCCGTTGGGATAATGGTAAGTCTACGGATTTACAACGCTAAAGTCAGGGGTTCGATTCCCCTCGGTGGACGCAGCAGATAATCCTGATGTGTCTTTGCTATAAAACACACACACACAAGAAATATATAGGCTCTTGGAAATCGATAATGAATGATGGCTCACATTCAACATTCGCGTTTGTTCTCTTCATGTTATGAAAAAAAATTGTAAAACAAGTTTAATACAACTGAGCTTATGGGGAGTTTAACCATATCGTTTAATGTCGTTGTCAGACTTCTTCTCGGTCGTCTCATGTAGCTGAGCTAACTTCTCTGTTGGAAGTTTAACTGCGACCTTTATTGTCGTTGTCAGACTTCTTCTCGGTCGTCTCATGTAGCTGAGCTAACTTCTCTGTTGGAAGTTTAACTGCGACCTTTATTGTCGTTGTCAGACTTCTTCTCGGTCGTCTAATAAAGCTGAACTTGCTTCACTGTGGGTGGTTTAACTGCGACTTTTATTGTCGTTGTCAGACTTCTTCTCGGTCGTCTAATAAAGCTGAACTTGCTTCACTTTGGGTGGGTTAACTGCGACTTTTAATGTCGTTGACAGACTTCTTCTCAGTCGTCTCATACAGCTGAGCTTACTTCTCTGTTGGTAGTTTAACTGCGACCTTTATTGTCGTTGACAGACTTCTTCTCAGTCGTCTCATACAGCTGAGCTTACTTCTCTGTTGGTAGTTTAACTGCGACCTTTATTGTCGTTGTCAGACTTCTTCTCAGTCGTCTAATGAAGCTGAAATTGCTTCACTGTGGGGAGTTTAATGGCAACTTTTATAGTCGTTGTCAGACTTCTTCTCGGTCGTCTCATGTAGCTGAGCTAGCTTTTCTGTTGGAAGTTTAACTGCGACCTTTATTGTCGTTGTCAGACTTCTTCTGGGTCGTTATGAAGATAAAACTATTTTTACCGTTATTATTACGTCAAGTTTCTTGTCGAAACCTAAACACATATAATTATATATAGTTGAATAAACTGTCTGTATTATAGAACTAATAATTCTTCACACAACTGGCTATGATAATATATGCTCACAAATCATACAAAACAGTTTATAGAATTCTATCCATTACTTACACAACACTGTGTTCAACTATACATCATTTACACAACTCTGTGTGATAATGTATTCAACTATACATTATTTACAGAACAGTGTGTTCAACTATACATCATTTACACAACTCTGTGTTCAACTATACATCATTTACACAACTCTGTGTGATAATGTGTTCAACTATACATCATTTACACAACTCTGTGTTCAACTATACATCATTTACACAACTCTGTGTGATAATATGTTCAACTATACATCATTTACACAACTCTGTGTGATAATGTGTTCAACTATACATCATTTACACAACTCTGTGTGATAATGCATTCAACTATACATTATTTACAGAACAGTGTGTGATAATGTGTGCAACTATACATTATTTACAGAACAGTGTGTGATAATGTGTTCAGCTATACATTATTTACAGAACAGTGTGTGATAATGTGTTCAGCTATACATTATTTACAGAACAGTGTGTGATATTGTGTTCAACTATACATTAGTTACAGAAAGGTGTGTGATAATGTGTTCAACTATAGATTATTTACAGAACAGTGTGTGATAATGTGTTCAGCTATACATTATTTACAGAACAGTGTGTGATAATGTGTTCAGCTATACATTATTTACAGAAAGGTGTGTGATAATGTGTTCAGCTATACATTAGTTACAGAAAGGTGTGTGATAATGTGTTCAGCTATACATTATTTACAGAACAGTGTGTGATAATGTGTTCAGCTATACATTAGTTACAGAAAGGTGTGTGATAATGTGTTCAACTATACATTATTTACAGAACAGTGTGTGATAATGTGTGCAACTATACATTAGTTACAGAAAGGTGTGTGATAATGTGTTCAACTATAGATTATTTACAGAACAGTGTGTGATAATGTGTTCAGCTATACATTAGTTACAGAAAGGTGTGTGATAATGTGTTCAACTATAGATTATTTACAGAACAGTGTGTGATAATGTGTTCAGCTATACATTAGTTACAGAAAGGTGT
>NW_013668206.1:84269-86122 GCF_000517525.1 Limulus polyphemus
TTTGTGGAATTATTCGTTTTCATGCATGCTAGTGTTCCACAACAGTGTGTGATCATATGTTCAACTTTACATTATTCACACAACAATGTGTTTATTTTAACGATAATTTTTTTATACAGTAACTTAAAACGAAGTACGTTTGTGGAATTATTCGTTTTCATGCATGCTAGTGTTCCACAACAGTGTGTGATCATATGTTCAACTTTACATTATTCACACAACAATGTGTTTATTTTAACGATAATTTTTTTATACAGTAACTTAAAACGAAGTACGTTTGTGGAATTATTCGTTTTCATGCATGCTAGTGTTCCACAACAGTGTGTGATCATATGTTCAACTTTACATTATTCACACAACTGTGTGTGATAATATGTTCAACTATACATTATTCACACAACAATGTGTTTATTTTAACGATAATTTTTTTATACAGTAACTTAAAACGAAGTACGTTTGTGGAATTATTCGTTTTCATGCATGCTAGTGTTCCACAACAGTGTGTGATCATATGTTCAACTTTACATTATTCACACAACTGTGTGTGATAATATGTTCAACTATACATTATTCACACAACAATGTGTTTATTTGTGGAATTATTCGTTTTCATGCATGCTAGTGTTCCACAACAGTGTGTGATCATATGTTCAACTTTACATTATTCACACAACAATGTGTTTCTTTGTGGAATTATTCGTTTTCATGCATGCTAGTGTTCCACAACGTTAGTTACCTTTTATTCACACAACAATGTGTTTATTTGTGGAATTATTCGTTTTCATGCATGCTAGTGTTCCACAACTGTGTGTGATAATATGTTCAACTATACATTATTCACACAACAACGTGTTTATTTGTGGAATTATTCGTTTTCATGCATGCTAGTGTTCCACAACAGTGTGTGATCATATGTTCAACTATACATTATTCACACAACAATGTGTTTATTTGTGGAATTATTCGTTTTCATGCATGCTAGTGTTCCACAAAGTTAATTACCTTTACTCTTGGCATGTCGTTTTCTGTAACATTTTTCCAAACACGTCCAAACAGCAGTTTTTATATATTCTTGTGAGCTACTATATACCAGCTTCTCACCACAGTCACAGAGGCCGTTTGTGCTTCTACCAACTTCCTGTCTTATCGCCCTCTGCCAAGTTTAAGTCTGATTTATGAACAGTCACCAGGTTTGGGGTTGGTATGTGTGGAGGATTATTTGAATTCCAAATTGAAGTTATCAGATAACTCGCTTTATGTGCTGCCCTCTCACGGTTAGATAAGTGGGAACGAACAGAGTACCACGGGCATGTTTATTACAAATGATTGTTATGTTTTTATTTATTTTTGTTACTTTAGTTATGAAGCGAGAAAATGAACGTGCTTTTGATTTACTAGCGCTGTTCTATGAACGTGTGTTTAGAACGAAAATGGCAGTTTTCGAATCCGTACTTTATTACACCTGTAGCAATAATGGATCCATAACAGTAGTTATTGATTTGTTTATGAATACATAATATTCAATAGTCACTAAAATTGTTTTATCCTGAGTAGTGGCCAGAGCTCAGATAGCCCACTGTGTAGCTTTGTGCTTAACTTCAAACAACATCAATAACTAGGACACGGTAGCGCTTGCAATAGGTTCACTTCAATAACTAGGACACGGTAGCGCTTGAAATAGGTTCACTTCAATAACTAGGACACGGTATCGCTTGCAAATAGGTTCACTTCAATAACTAGGACACAGTAGCGCTTGCAATAGGTTCACTTCAATAACTAGGACACAGTAGCGCTTGCAATAGGTTCACTTCAATAACTAGGACACAGTAGCGCTTGCAATAGGTTCACTTCGA
>NW_013668206.1:87122-88614 GCF_000517525.1 Limulus polyphemus
GTAGCGTTTGCAATAGGTTCACTTCAATAACTAGGACACGGTAGCGCTTGCAATAGGTTCACTTCAATAACTAGGACACAGTAGCGCTTGCAATAAGTTCACTTCAATAACTAGGACACAGTAGCGCTTGAAATAGGTTCACTTCAATAACTAGGACACGGTATCGCTTGCAATAGGTTCACTCAATAACTAGGACACGGTATCGCTTGCAATAGGTTCACTTCAATAACTAGGACACAGTAGCGTTTGCAATAGGTTCACTTCAATAACTAGGACACGGTATCGCTTGCAATAGGTTAACTTGAGTAATTTAGAGGCTATGGTGTGTTGTAAATCGCTGGTCAAAGGAAACTTTTTATCACGTGAAAGGAAAGTTTAATTCAATTTTGCTCTCCCTTTACGGTAGTAGTTTCTCAAAACATTCTCATTGGTGTAATGCAAAAAAAAAAATTGAATGATTTTTTTTTTTAGCTGTAAATTTGACACTTTTAAACTATTTGGAAAAATTATTATTGCTGTAAACAAATCCAATTTTCATACTTAAAGACATGTTAGGGATTCTTTTTTCTTTACTTTATTCCAATTTATCATTACTTGACCTATCTTGTTACTAAATAATGAATGTCGTTGAAAAGGTTACCACGCACGTTTTATATTAAATCTATCATGCTCCTGACTTTCTGCTGTTTTTGTACCGAATACGTCACTGTATTATAATTATGTTTAATCGCGTAATAATGCTGTTTAACATGTTAACATAAAGTCAACTTTACAATAAGTGCAGTATGTATTTAGGATGCATTAAATTTCAAACTTAAATCAACCCTGGTTTACTTGTTTTATGATAAAAAATATATATATACAATGTGTTTAATAATTATATTGTCTCCTATAATATAATTTTATGGGTTTCTTTTTGAAAGATTAATAAGATTATTAACTTCAAATGAAAATTGTGTTGATTTCATGGGCTGGTATAATACGTAAATAGGAAATGAAATAAAATTTTAACGGAAGTTAGGGGTCGTTGATTATTTGTAGAATTGCTATAAAAAAAGTACACAAACAAGTTACGTGACACTAGTTGGGTAGATTTTGAAACGATTTTCAATTCCTACTTTGGTTGGCAAATTTAGACTGCTTCATTTAGCTTCCACACGGGTCATAATCCACTTCTTAATTTAACCCAATAACTACTCATAGATTACAAACTGTCTCCTCATGGTAAACTGTTCAAATACATAATCATCAAAATTTAAATAATGATTCCGACAACAAAGTCAACCAGTGGAGATTAAAATATGATTTTTACTTGAAATATAATACCGTTTTGGGTTAAACCACACTTTCCAAATAGCCTCTGCCTCCTAAGAATTTAGGCCCGGCATGGCCAGGTGGTTAGTGCACTCGACTCGCAATCTGAGGGTCGCGGGTTCGAATCCCCATCCCACCAAACATGTTCGCCCCTTTCAGCCGTGGGGGCGTTATTATG
>NW_013668206.1:89593-100486 GCF_000517525.1 Limulus polyphemus
AATGCTACAAGTTCTTCAAATATCTATAGAATGATAGGTTTCTTTTTGTGAGTAATATTATTCTGTTTTTTCTACCACACTCATTTTTTGAGAAATAATGTAAAGGAAAATTACTACTTAGCAGAACACACATATATATATATATTATTCCCATATTTCATTATAGTTTTATTATCGTTTGCTAGATGGAAGCACAAAATTTTCGTATATAACGACATTTTGGGACTTTTAATTGCACAAACATGACATCTGACAAAAAAATGAAGAAATAAAGACTTATTTAAATTTATATCAAATATGTCAAGCAGTTGAAGTCTTTACGCAACTGACAGCTCTATGTACATCTATTGTAGTCTGAGTTTAATAACACCAGTTTCTTGATTATCAAACAATATGTTATATAGTGGTCTTCAAATCTTCAATGGGGCCGAATTTGGTGATCGTGTGCATCGGACTTGCGAAATCTCTTTAGACTTGTAAGTTTTTTTTTCCTTATCTTTTGTTACATGTTTTGTTAATGTTTTTTGCTCCTGTTCAACAGGCTGACCAGTGGTTATTCTTTTCCTCCTTTGATAGATTTTTGATCATACAGGCAGATATCATCTTAGGTGAGGATTTTGATTGTGTTCATGATCCTCCTATTGACAAAATTGGTGGAAATCCTACTGTGTGTGTGTTAAAGGTTCTCAACCACTAAGTACCTTACTTTCCAATTTTGTTTGGCGTTTTTAATATGATTCTGCTTTTATTATCATTTGGATTGGTCATGGTTTTTCTTGTCGTCTTGAACGTTTTTTATGTTACAGGGGAGTTGTTTCTTTCTCATGCAGCTGTTTATGTTACAGGGAAGTTGTTTCTTTCTCATGCAGCTGTTTATCACGTGGGAAGTGCCATCAATTATGTTTCTGACCATCATGCCTTTCTTCTCACTTCTAAGGATTTCTCCCCTATTCTTTGGGGCCCTGGGGGTGTGGAAGCTTAATGGCTCATTATTAACTGATGATCTTGAGGATATGGGTGCTCTTGTGCTCGATTGGTGCTCTTCTACTCTCGTTAATGATGTTTGGTGGGCTGGTTTGAAGGAAGCTTTTGGTCACTTGTTGTGGTAGGCTGGCATTTGGCAGTGATGAACTGATCGTTT
Organism: Limulus polyphemus; assembly: GCF_000517525.1. Lineage (NCBI taxonomy): Eukaryota > Metazoa > Arthropoda > Merostomata > Xiphosura > Limulidae > Limulus > Limulus polyphemus. Next base: position 90,735 of record NW_013668206.1, read on the forward strand.
ACACCTGAGGCATCGACAAGCAGCCTTAGCAGCATTGTGCCAGGATAACCCTGATGATCCATCGCTTAAGATGGACATCGAAAAGCCTAAATGTGAGATTGATGATGAATACACCAAGCTTTTCAGGGCTGCTACTGTATCTCACTTGATGGACTCTTTGGGCTCGTGTTAATTTGCATCACGTTGACCTGCACCTGCAGGCTTTCTGTTGTCGCATTGTTCACAATATATTACCTGAGCGGGAGCATCTGTATCATCGTGTTACCAGTGCCTCGAGTTAATTATGCATCTTTTAGTTGTGTGCCCTATCTCAGTCCAGCCATGGCGTTTTCTCTCCACTTTATTTCATATTTCATTCATTCTACCTGTTACTGTTCTTTACCATGTTCCATTACCTGTGTCCAGGCACCTTGCTTTTTCCTTTCAATATTGTTTAAATATTTTCAAGCATGTCATTTGGCTGACGTGAAATATATATGTATACGAAAGGTCTCAGGACACTTTTCTTAATGTCTTGCATCAGGTCAAGTTTTGCCTTCTCTTGCATCTGGAGGCTGACTGTCAGCTCTTGGATCCTTTTGTATTTTATAATCATTGGCATCCAAATGTGTCGCCACTCTTCACTTTGACCGGTGATCATGTCTCATTGATATTTTAATTTTTAATGTATTCTTGTGTACCAGTGTATAATCCCATTTTGTAATATTAATATCTTGATTTTTAATGTATTCTTGTGTAATAGTGAATAAATTTGTAATGTTAATATTTTGATTTTTAATGTATTCTTGTGTAATAGTGAATACATTTGTAATGTTAATATTTTGATTTTTCATGTATTCTTGTTTACTAGTGTATCATCTCATTTTGTAATATTGATTTTGATCTTTGATGTATTGATTTTCTGTGCTCATGTCTTTCTTAATTTGTATCTGCTGTATCATTTGATTGTAAGTGTTCCTTTTTTGTCATAGTTTCTAACTCTGTATTTTTCTGTATTTGTTTCTTTTGTCATTAAAAATATTCGTAAATGAAAAGTATCTGCCTTCCCACTTACAAGAGATGTGAAAAACTTGACAAAATGCATTCTAAATTAAAAGTATCTGCCTTCCCACTTACAAGAGATGTGAAAAACTTGACAAAATGCATTCTAAATTAAAAGTATCTGCCTTCCCACTTACAAGAGATGTGAAAAACTTGACAAAATGCATTATAAATTAAGAATATCTGCCTTCCCACGTACAAGAGATGTGAAAAACTTGACAAACTGTATTTTAAATTAAAAGTATCTGCCTTCCCACTTACAAAAGATATAGAAAACTTAACAAAACCCAAGTTATTAATTACGAGGACAATTTTTCTAGTGACTTACAACGAACAAATGAAATATGACTAGAATCGATAGAGAAGATTCGGCACCAATCTTCATAAAAGACAGAAGATATGGGATGACAAGAAATAGTCTAGCTGAATGCTGGTTATTGTGCTGATAAAAAAATAAAGATGGCTGAAAACGCTTCTTTGCAGACTGTTAGAAGATTTATTGTGCTGGAAAAATAAAGATGGTTCAAGAAGTTTCTTTACAGACTGCTAGCAGATTTACTGTGCTGGTAAAATATAAAGATGACTCAAGACGCTTCTTTACAGACTGCTAGAAGATTAATGGTGCCACAAAGAAGAACGCAGTCCTATATCAACAACTGATTTTTTGTTTGTCTCTATGATTTTGAAATTTCAACTTGAAGAATGGTTGAAAATTAAAGCTGAGAGAGAGAAAATAATATTTTGGCTATATGGGAAAGTGAGTGGACCGGTTGGACTTTTTCAAACAAGCGAAGAAAATCCATCTTGATGTGAGCATCGACAGCGATCCTTCAACATTTCTGGTACAGAATGGACTTTCAGGGCTCAGAACTCTAAAGATGAAGAATTCTGGATTGGTTATAGTCTCACAATAGCCCATTGCGTAGCTTTGTGCTTGACAGCAAACAGACAAAAGTTGAGATGCGTACTTGCTTTATTCCCTTGAAGAGAAATTCAAAAAGTTGTTTAGTTGATATGAAGAACTTTCAACGAAGACGTATTGTGAAAAGGTATCGATGCACTGAAGCAACTAAAGAAGAAATAAAGAAAGAAAGGTTATAAGTTAAGAATATAACAGACTTACAAGAATCTGTAATAGTCCAATTATGTCAGAATATAAATCCAGACGGTAAACTGGAATAATACTAAAATAGAGGAGTAAGAGCCACACACGAGACTAATGGTTGGGGCTGTACTGTGGCTTCAAAAGTCCCATTGCAGCAAAAACATATGCTCCGCTAAGAGTTGACGGTGGGTGTTGTTGAATAACTACTTTTTCTTTAGTCTACTAGTTAAAAAATTAGGGATGGCTATGTCCCTTGTGTAGGTTTGAGCGACATTTTGAAGGAAACCAAGCAACATGCGAGAAAAATAAAAGATAAAATGAGCCTTCTATATCCTCCTAACTGATAACTCTCAGTCAACCTAGTATAAAAATCAACAAAACCTGGATGCCATTCATGAAATCATAATCAAGTAAATTAGTTGATTGAAGGTTATATCCTCCTAACTGATAACTCTCAGTCAACCTAGATAAAAATCAACAAAACCTGGATGCCATTCATGAAATCATAATCAAGTAAATTAGTTGATTGAAGGTCACACAAGCTTCTCGACGAAAAAGATTCGGTATCAAATCCCTGCCACTACCACAACAAAATGGTAGATTAACAGTCGAAATTTACGATACAAACCTGCTAGTCACGGGCGCCCACAGATATATTTTCAGGGGGGAGGCAAAAACACGTATTTAGGGGATCAGCTTTTACAGTGTAAGTCAACAGACTAAAAAAAAACTGTGTGTCATGTGTGTGCTTAAACGCAAACGCAAATTTACGGTTTTAATAGAAATTACTGAAAATATTTAGTTTAACTACGATTTTAAGTTTACATCATAATACGTGCAATTTTTTTGCGAAATGTAATGGGGGGGAGGGGCAAATACCCCGTCTTGTCCCTTCCTGCGGGCAACCATGCTGTTATTAATGAGTATGACTTCATTAGAAATATTGATAACTAATTACTAAATAGACTGAAGTAGCCGTACAGGCTACTAACAGTTATAAAATCTTATTAAATAGTTAGATTACCATAACCCTATGGTATGTACCCGACTTTGTGAGTCATCTGCCAATCTAAGAAATTCACAACCATAAATTTATTACGCCTCCATTCGTGGTTCTGAATACTGATTGCACAGAAAGCAGATTGCAACGGTTATGTTAATTCTGAAGTAATCTACAAGCTGGTATTATTAACTACATCACGTTCGCTCGAGGAGGGGAAAAAAAGCGCGTGAGAAAAATTTCTATTAGCTCAGTTTTGGGTGTTATCGCTGTCGAATTTTTGTCTTTTCTTTAATAGGTATATTAGACTTTGTTGTTTTTTTGGTAAATATGCGTATAATTAAATACATTGTTTCACCGAAAACAGTAACATTGCATTTTAAACATCTCTCTCCTTAGCTATAGGGCCCGGCATGGCCACGTGATTAGGCCTAGCATGGCCAGGTGGTTAGGGCGCTCGACTCGCAATCTACGGGTCGCGGGTTCGAATCCCCGTCCCACCAAACATGCTCGCCCTTTCAGCCATGAGGGGTGTTATAATGTGACGGTCAATCCCACTATTCGTTGGTAGAAGAGTAGCCCAAGAGTTGGCGGTGGGTGGTGATGACTAGCTGCCTTCCCTCTAGTCTCACATTGCTAAACTGGGGACGGCTAGCGCAGATAGCTCTCGTGTAGCTTTGCGCGAAATTCAGAAGAAACAAATAAACCTTAGCTATAGATGGATAGGCAGACGAACAGACAATCAGGGAGAGAGCGTTACGTTACTTTCTTATTATCTCCACATAGAAGCTATATCGGTTTGCAACAAAAACCGTTTAATTTGTCCAACTTTATACTCCTTGTGATTAGAAAGAACGGATAGAAACAACGATAATATACCCTCGTGCGAAAAACATACTTAAAATGGGAGAATATACCTTCGCTACCAACTAAAGACAGGCTACTAGATGGGGTGCTTATTATAGAGACAACCTCTTATTAGCGGGGAGACATTACCATATGTAATGCAAGCAGAAAAAATAATTATTTAAATGCTGCCCAAAAGCCCAAGAATGTTGTGTTTAATTCGTCGCAGAAACAAAGAGAACGTGTATGTAAACTAATAATGATTTGTTAGTTTCAGAGTTTTCGCGCTAAGCTACGCAAGGGGCTATCTGCGCATGTACGTCCTTAATTTGGAACTCAAAGTATCGAAAAAAAAATTACTTAAAAATTATTACTCCCCAACTTTCCCTAATATACGGCGTTTGTTTAAATATTTGTTTTCGGATATTCGCACTATTCGTCCCTAATTTTGAGCTGATAGACTAGTGGGAAAGTAAACTATTCAACAAAACAACCGCCAACTCTCGGACTACCCTTGTTTGATCGAATAATGGGTTTTCATCGTCTCGCTTATAGCATACTCACCCTGAGTTACGGATCGTGTTTTTGCGGAAACGGGTCGAGAACCGTGAACCCTCGGATTCACGGTCCGAGCAGACTGACCATTAGGTCACGCCCGGCCCAAAACTAATACGAAGGAACATGTATTTAAACCCAACATCTACTTATAAATACATACACAAATACACACACTCACACACATAAATAAATAAATATATATATATATATATATATAAACACATACATAAATATATATATATATATATACATAAATATAAGTTCAGTAATGATCAAAGTATTGGTGATTTTCCTGTAACTATAAGATTAGTAATTAGTGTTGTGAATTTAAATCACATGATCGCTTTCGATCAGTTTGCCCCCCAGTGGCACAGCGGTATGTCTGCGGACTTACAACGCTAGAAACCGGGTTTCGATACCCGTGGTGGGCAGAGCACAGATAGCCCATTGTATAGCTTTGTGTATAACTACAAACAAATAAACTAATCGATCAGTTTGTAAAGAGAAGAGTTAACCACACCTTTCGCCTGGTTCACACTCTCAATCCGCCCGTTAGTTACTAATAATATTGGCTTCAATTTAAAGCGAAATCGTACAGCGCATTACAATGTTTAGTATACAAACAAAATGGTGGATTGTTTTTTGAAGAGATGTATGCCCAAACGTATGATTTCGCCGATTCTTTAACGAATTCAAAAATTGGTTGTGTATGCAGAATTAGAAAAAGTGTAGTAAGAAAGAATGAGACCGATCAGAATATTTTCCCATTAATCCAGAAATAGTAAGAGGTTACAATCACGGATAGACACACGTGTAAAACATGTTATGATAAACTGTTGAAAATTGACCGCATTGTTTCGGAGTTTAAATAACAATGTCAGTCTTCACAACACACACATCGATGCGATGTTTAGGTAATACATTAACCAGTTACTGAAGGTGAGTTGAACAGTGCCAGTAGTCACACGTCAGCTGATCAATGAAACGAGGAAAGGATTAACTGACTCTACTGGCAACACTTTTGCCACGAAAGCTAGCGTCACATTTCAAAATTTATCCTGTAGCCGAGCCAATCAAAACAAGAAAGGATATTCATATTACCTTTCGATAACTTAACACTACCGTGAAATTCTCGTGTTTTTCAATGCGCAGTTTTACTGTCTAAATCATTGCTTTCAACTATACAATTATTTTGACGTTCACCTATGAATGTATAATTTTTAAACTAGATTATAACAATATTATAAAACTTCTTATTCATTTGAATTCAATATGTATGCAATTTACGAAAAGAAAATCTAGTAATTCTAAAAGTTGTTCTAATGACACCTGTATATTGATCACAGCTCTAGCATAAAAAGTTTGTTTGTTTGTAATTAAGCACAAAGCTACACAATGGGCTATCTGTGCTCTGCCCACCACGGGTATCGAAACCCGGATTCTAGCGTTGTAAGTCCGCAGATATACCGCTGTGCCACTGGGGGGGGGGAGCTTTGAGGTTATCTAATGAACACAAAGCTACTTAATGTTCCTCTCTTTAGCGTTGAGGAAATGTTTCGACGTTTTGTGCAAATCTACACAAGGGCTATCTGTGCGTAGCTGTCACTAATTCTGAACTGATAGACTAGTTAAAGAGTACCCACTGTCAGCTCTTGGTTTACCTTGGTCTGATTGGATAGAGAGATTTGGTTGTCACTCTTTTGACACATCCACGACCACAAAGTGGGGAGTATGTTTTTGCGATAACGGGACAGTAAACATAAGATCATGCTCGGTAAAATATATTTAAAACGCTACCCTTCACACAAACACTATATGAGCGTAGCTAGATATGGAACTGGGGAACTAAAGCCTTTCATTTCAGCTTTCTAGCGTTTTAAATATTTTTAATAGAGAATAATCTTTCTTACGAATTTTAAATTTAAATCATCTGTATATGTAATTTTTAATAATTAGGTTTTTAAGTTTAAAGTTATCTTAAGTTTGTTTGTTTATTTGTAATTAAGCACAAAACTACACAATGGGCTATCTGTGCTCTGCCCACCACGGGTATCGAAACCCAGATTCTAGCGTTGTAAGTCCACAGACATACCGCTGTGCCACTGGGGGGCTAAAATTTATCTCCCCTACAATAATTTCATAGCTATGCCAATGCTATAAAGTCAAAATATCATTGGAGCTATTGCCAGTGGAAATTTGTATGTGTAGGCCTAATCGTTGCGAAGAAATGTAACTTGTTTATTGTTTTAACATTTGCTTCTGTGGAATATTCACTACAATATTCTTTTTAGGTCTCCTAGAGTAATAGTGTTTTGAATGTCTTACACTGGCCCAAAATTAAGAGAGCAAGCGGAGCTGCCATTTTTTAAAGAGTTTCTTAAAATGTTTTTTTTTCTAAGTAAAAAAGAAAAGCTGCTGGCAGGTAGTTAGTTGTCCAGTTTAATTATTAGTGAAGTTCTTGTTGCGACTGTCCTTTTACATGTATAGGTTTAACTTTTTACTGAAAAGTACCATTTTTTTACAAATAAATACAAACACCAGCCAAACATACGACAGGTCACCAAACACAGTTAGCAGCCAAAGAGGGAAAAAGCATATTCACTTTCACAGAAAACCTTCCACTTTTAACAGTCGGAAACAGACCAAAGCAAGAACCAAGCGAACCCAAGTAAATACATCCAGAAATCAGGAGCTCAAAGTCTACGATCACGACGTAGATCAAGAAGTCTTGTAAAGTAGTGTAAACTGTTAGAGTAAGTTTGAGCGTGTTGTAAACGATTATGAAGACAAATGAGGAGACTCCGAAGATAGCCTTATTTGTTTGTGCAATCCCTTTGCAACACATCACTGCCTAGCAAGTAACCTGAATGATGATACTAACGACCTTCCACCAACCAAATCTCACGTCGATTTTCCTGTTTTCATTAATACGTGAATAATACTCTGTGACTCACCGATGAAGTAGTTCGTTACTTCCACCACCGAAGGTGGCAAAGGTTATGTTTTCACCCCTTGTGTCTGTTTATTTGTCTGTGTGTGTTTGTCAGTAAGATTTCTCGAAAATGGCTGAATGGATTTGTTCGAAAGTTGGTATACGTTTGGACTACGACCCGGCATGGAAATGGTTAATTTTTGGAAAGAGTCAAGGTCAAAGCCACGAAAATCCAAACAATCCCTATCTGTTAACATGGAGACCGGTTTATCATACTATTTTTGCTCTATAACTAAGTCAAAAATGCTCATGTCTATTGATAACCGCGAATATGAGGGCCGAATATGACTAATGCTGCCTGGCGGAGGTACGCGTTCTACTGAGTGCCCCTCTAGTTATCATTAAGATACCCTCGTTGTCAGTTTATTTTGTCATAGCTGTCGTCTTTTTAGGGGAGGGGGGTAATCTAAAGGACAGAAAAATCCCGCAAACAATCAACCAAATATTTCCACAATAATAGAAAATGTAGGCAAATTTACTAATGTACAGTTTCTAAAAAAACTCTTATGGGTTATGTTCTGGTATAAATAAGTTTTTACATTTAACACATTTATATTACTTCATTATTCTGCTTTCTGAATGTATTATAAAACATAGCACACACATTTGCGAGATACGATGAAATCAATAGGTTTGGTTGAGCTACTACTGAAACTTTAATCTGAAGGGTCTATGTCCATAAACCAAATATTTTCGTTTCATAAAAACAAAAAAAAACCTTGTAGATGAGACGTGTATACAGACCTTCTGGTAATAATTATACCACTTCCGGTTGATTTCGCCAATGGCTATCAGTATTGAATCTGCTTCTATGGTTCTGGTTCTAATGCAATCATTAAACGTTAATTTTAACTTTCTCGTCCAGTCTCAGTGGCGGCACTGCTTGTTACTGTTAATACAGACTGGAAACTTTACGTAAACATAAGAAAATTTAATATTTATTACACAAACCATGCAAATAGGATCTTGCGTTTATGAAACAAGTACTCTGGTGGTTCATCGATAAGTCGGAAAGCTTATAACGCTAAAATCCAGGTTTCGATATGCGTTGTGGCCACAAAATAGACAGCCCATTGTGTAGCTTTTGCCCGAGACTTCTACTACTCTCCAAAAATACTCGTAAAACTAGTAAACACGTACTTTTACATCTTAGTAATTATTAGGATTTCTTTTAATAAAACGTATCTCAATTGTTCACTTCTATAAAAGAAGTGTATGTTAAATATTATTATTTTAAGGAACATTAAGTTGGTAGAAATATCATGCAAACAATTACTATATGAAATACAATTTGATAAAACTAATTCCAATAAATATCAATTCAGTTAGCATTTTTGTTTGTTTTAGAGCAAAGCCACACTGAGATACCTGTTGTGTCCTCTAGTGGCACAGATGTATGTCTGCGGACTTACAACGCTAAAAACCGAGTTTCGATACCCGTGGTGGGCAGAGCACAGATAGCCCATTGTGTAGCTTTGTGCTTAATTTCAAACAAACAAAAACCACCGCGGGGAATCAACCCCGAGATTTTAGCATTGTAAGTTCATAGACTTACCACTGTCCCACCGGGGGGGGGGGGGGACCAGTTTGCATTTATTGATTTAAGCCGAATTTATAGAAGGATAGTTTTATACTCTGACTCCTGTTACGTATTAGAAATTCAAATAGCATGAAATTGAGTTAAATGATACTTTAAATTTGGTAGTTAAATTGTGCTTTGAATTAAGTAGTTAAATTAAAGCCAATATATAGTCATTTTATGATATTTGCCAACAAGACTGATACACACCGTTTTTAACACAAGTACGTTTTAATATACACACAACAATACAATTTACAATAACAGTTATTACAAATAGTTATTACAAACAAAGATTTATAAACAAAAGTTTCGAAAACTTACAAACAATATAAAGTCTTCTTTCTAGTCTGGAACTTCCTTTTATCTTATCAAGGGTTTACGATGAGCGGGTTTATTACGAGTTGATATAGATTCGATTCATCGGGAAGCTAGCTAGCTTTGTCCTTTGCCACACATGCCGAGTTTTTGTCCTTTGTTATTCACTGGTCACGCACGCCGAGTCTTTCGTGGTGAATTTATGTAACGTTTTCGTAAAAATACTAATATCCAATGAGAATCCACTAAAGTTAAATAGTTTTGTAAAGATTCCTGGTCAAATATCTGAAGCTTTCCGACTGATAAGCGTTAT
>NW_013668206.1:101214-109796 GCF_000517525.1 Limulus polyphemus
TAAACTAATCGATCAGTTTGCCCCCCAGTGACACAGCGGTATGTCTGCGGACTTACAACGCTAGAAACAGGGTTTCGATACCCGTGGTGGGAAGAGCACAGATAGCCCATAGTGTAGCTTTGTGTATAACTACAAACAGATAAACTAATCGATCAGTTTGCCCCCCAGTGACACAGCGGTATGTCTGCGGACTTACAACGCTAGAAACCGGGTTTCGATACCCGTGGTGGGCAGAGCACAGATAGCCCATAGTGTAGCTTTGTGTATAACTACAAACAGATAAACTAATCGATCAGTTTGCCCCCCAGTGACACAGCGGTATGTCTGCGGACTTACAACGCTAGAAACCGGGTTTCGATACCCGTGGTGGGCAGAGCACAGATAGCCCATTGTGTAGTTTTGTGTATAACTACAAACAGATAAACTAATCGATCAGTTTGCCCCCCAGTGACACAGCGGTATGTCTGCAGACTTACAACGCTAGAAACCGGGTTTTGATACCCGTGGCGGGCAGAGCACAGATAGCCCATTGTGTAGTTTTGTGTATAACTACAAACAGATAAACTAATCGATCAGTTTTGTTGTTGTAACCAGATGCAAGAAAATACATATACTCGGGTTTCGTGTATTGTCAGTGTGTGGTTCGTATAGATAATGACTAGTATTTACAAAGTTTTATAGGTACTAATTTATTTTCGCCATCTTTATTATTAATTTTATTCCATTCAATTCATTTATTATTATTTTTTTTTTTTATGGGCAAGGATTGGCTCTGTAGCTGGTTTCGGAATTGGCGAGTCGGGTTCGAATCCTAGTGCTACCACAAAATATTCCTCGCACTTTAAATTGTGGATGCGTTAAAGGAGTAACTATCAGTTCCTAACCGACCTTCCCTCTGGTCAGTATTTCAATAGTAACGACGGCGGGAGATAACCTTGATCGATTTGCCAAAACTACAAATATATTTCAACATTTATGATGTTGATTTGACATGTTTAGCTTAGTTTACGGATTTAGGACGAATCTAATCCAAAATAGCCAAACTTCATTAGATAATATTGGGATTACGGTCGAAAATATCCTTAAGAAAAAGGAGAGGTATCCATGTAGTAATTCAATAAGTCTAACCATTATAGATTTTGTTTTTCTGGTTTATTGATTTGTAACTTTTATTTAGTTTGTACAGAAGTGGCTTCATTGATTCTTCTTCTGTAAGTTACTTTCATAGTTTTGATCTATAGATAATTGACTTTTGATCAGACGTAATTTGAGTTAGAACAGCATAACGATTTTTCAAGATATGAAATTCCACTTCAAACAACTAACAAGGAGAAAGACTTGATTACAATTTACGGTAATCACCTGTTTGTTCCATTAAAAAAAACAAAAAAACACTGAAGTTCCATTAAGGATATGTTGAATCTTTACTGCTCAGCTTGAATTTTTTCAAAGCGATTTGATGAGAAACACGAAATAATATTTCCCAGAATGCAGCATCAAATCAAATAACGTCTTAAAAACATATTTTTTTCACTCTCGATTTGGACGTTTCGGGTATTCGAAAGTTTCTCAGAATCGTTTTCCGAAAACTTAATACTTCGTAATAGAGGGCGCTCATAACAATATTATTTAGAGAGATACGAATATAGCACAGACTCTAGGGTTTAGTTTTCTCCTGTAATGATTGTCTTATACCCATTGTGTTTGAAGCTTTGACATTAACGCACGGATACCAAGCTCATTAGTGTGCAGTAGTCCGCAAAGCTCAGTTGAAAAAGTAAACGTTATGTCTACTGTTGCTATGTCACCATGAAATACGAAATAAAAGTATTTACACATACCATTACCATATAATCACGAGTTATTTTTTATTTGTGTATACACCACAGTATCACCATCTATGTTTCTTTGTAGATCATTCAGAATCCCCCTCCTCCCCACCACCGTTAAAGTAAGGCGTTTAAGCTCAGTAACTTAGAACAACAAAACAGTTAAAACTGGATTTAAAACTCGTGATTCATCATCCTCTGGTGTAATATATTTTCGTAAAGGCCTGTATTATCCAGTGTGACTGTAAAGATACTGAAAGTTAAAACTGGATTTAAAACTCGTGTTTCATCATCCTCTGGTGTAATATATTTCAGTAAAGGCCTGTATTATCCAGTGTGACTGTAAAGATACTGAGAGTTAAAACTGGATTTAAAACTCGTGTTTCATCATCCTCTGGTGTAATATATTTCCGTAAAGGCCTGTATTATCCAGTGTGACTGTAAAGATACTGGAAGTGTTGGCAGAACGCAATCTGTTCTAAACATAGGTTTTCCTGTTGTTTTTTTTTCTTATTTATGTCCAGAGAGAATTTGAGTTTCTAGTTAAGCACACAGTTACGCTATCTGTGCTCTGCCAATCACTGGCCTCGAAACTTGATTTCTAATATTATAAGCCTACAAACTTACTAGTTTTATTCTGAATTGTCTCCTGTGAATTTGTTTTTAACATTATGTAAATATTGTCATGTCACTTTGTATTCGATACTTTTGCACGAAAAATATTATAGTAACTTTTGGTTGGTAAAATACATAGCAACAAGCGCCTTAGATACGAGAAGAAAAAAGAAACAACATTAAAATATACAAAAGTTGCTGTTTGTCTTTTATAATTAGTGTTTTTGCATATTTGTTTTCTTCACTTTGATTGAACGCCTCCCCTTCTAACTAACTACCCATTGTTCTTCCAGTAAAAAGTATATTTATTTTTTTGGGGATTCCCCCCAAAATAAGCAGAAAAAAAAACGCCTCAAGAATAAGAACAAGTACATTGTATTTGTCCTAGGCATTGTTCACTTTAGGAAGACGGGGTTGGGATAGGTGGGGTTGTCCAATTACGTCACTTTTGGCGCCGTGTAGCACAAGGTTGACTTTGATGGATGAGTCATTTCCCTGCCTTTCACCAGATAAACGTTTTGAGAATTCAGTCGCCCGAGACGAAAATCACAATCGCAAGTAAAACAAAAACAATGCCACCTTTTAAAGAATTTCATTTTATACAAACTTGACATTCCTTCGATTTCTTTTTGACACACCACATAACTTCTTTACCACGTAAAAAAAGAACAGAAATATTTATATATATATATAGCTGACAAACAACCACTGATAAAGGGAACTTTAACATACCCAAAAAGGGCTTACAAACACTCACACTGAATTATATGATAATGAAAGCCAGTCTGTGCCAACCGTTTTAATTACAAAAATTGAATATTATTTTATATTTACTCGTCCATTTCAACCGTTCCAATTTGAAACGTTTGATTGGTGAATTTTTATAACACCTCCAGTTTGAAACGTTTGATCGGTGAATTTTTATAACACCTCCAGTTTGAAACGTTTGATTGGTGAATTTTTATAACCCTTCCAGTTCGAAGCGTTTGATTGGTGAATTTTTATAACACTTCCGGTTTGAAACGTTTGATTGGTGAATCTTTATAACATCTCCAGTTTGAAACGTTTGATTGGTGAATCTTTATAACACCTCCAGTTTGAAACGTTTGATTGGTGAATTTTTTATAACACCTCCAGTTTGAAACGTTTAATTGGTGAATGTTTATAACACCTCACTTCGATTTAACTTTATCAGACTTATTTCAACATTGTTGGTGTTTGTCAGGTGCCTAATACAATACAAAAATCACGTGATAATAGAAACATGAGCTGATGTTATTAGTCTTTTTTGTCTGGAGTCCAGTGCGATAAAAAAAATAACGCGACATTAGCTTTCTGTGGTGATGTTACTCAATGTGTATGTTTTATTTGTTTCTGATTTCAGCGAATCACTGCGTTGGACTTGAGAACTATTGAGAAAGGGATTTATGTTTACCAATAAACCAGCCAGTGAATACCCTTTATAAAACAAAAGATATATATATATAAATCTTATATTATAAATACACTATTAATACTACACACCATTGCAGGAGATGGTTGGCCTGTAGTAGAGCTGATAAACCGGCTTCAAATCCATGCGATAACATAGAATATTTCATCCAATTTAAGTTGTGGGTGCATTATAAAAGTGACAATGTGAGTGTGTAACAATTCACGTCTTATATACCTATATATATATATATATATATTGTAAAACAATGTGAGTGTGTAACAATTCACGTCTTATATACCTATATATATATTTATATTGTAAAACAATGTGAGTGTGTAACAATTCACGTCTTATATACCTATATATATATTGTAAAACAATGTGAGTGTGTATATATGGAGATGAGAAAAACCATCGGCTTCTCAACATAAACAAATAATAAGTGGGGAATCTCGTATGAAGCAATACAGTGATTCTGAACGTGGGGCGCATACCCCACAGGGGGGAAATTTGAAAATGCTACAATAAGGAAAAATTAAACTCCTATTTTTTTTTGGTAAATTTCTAAATTTCACATTATATTATTATACCTTTTTAACTCCAAATTTGTTTTTATATTAAGGGGGCATCAAATGTTTTGAGGTGTCAAGGTGGGGCATGGAGGAAAAAAAAAAAGGTTAAGAACCACTGAAGTAACAGATTGGAACTACACATTTTACTTTGGCATCAATGTGAATATCTGGAAAACGATATGGATAAAATTCGTGTTTAACAATACAGTTCTTAGCTTCTTGCCTTTGGACATTGTCATCAGAGAACGAGAAGTATATAATAAAATCTTCCAGGTCGTCTTTATCTTATCTGTTCTAATAAAAGTAAGTAGAAAGACTTGGAAATTTTTTTATTGACAGCGAACTTTATTATTTTATTTGTATCTTTTCTAATTAGCTGAGTTATTTATCAAATAAGCCTAAATATCTTATTTAGAATATCTATAATCGTAGTGAACAACATCGACATTACAAAGTTTTAAAAGGTAAGTTGAATAGTTTTATTGTTAAATAAAAAATTCGAAGAATGTCTAGGGCTTCTGAATGGTACCGAGAAATCTCGTTAATTGTTCCGATGAAACGTTAATCTCGCCACAAAGTGTGTCGACTAAACGTTAAGCCTGTTATCAAGTGTTGTGACTATACGTTAAGCCTGTTATCAAGTGTTGTGACTATACGTTAAGCCTGTTATCAAGTGCTGTGACTAAACGTTAAGCCTGTTATCAAGTGTTGTGACTATACGTTAAGCCTGTTATGAAGTGTTGTGACTAAACGTTAAGCATGTTATCAAGTGTTGTGACTAAACGTTAAGCCTGTTATCAAGTGTTGTGACTAAACGTTAAGCCTGTTACCAAGTGTTGTGACTAAACGTTAAGTTCATTAACTGGTATTCTGCCGGAAAGCTCGTTTTGTCATCGAGTGTTCTGATGGAAGGTTAATCTCATTATCAATTTAGTGTTGTGACTAAACGTTAAGCCTGTTACCAAGTGTTGTGACTAAACGTTAAGTTCATTAACTGGTATTCTGCCGGAAAGCTCGTTTTGTCATCGAGTGTTCTGATGGAATGTTAATCTCATTATCAATATAGTGTTGCGATTAAACGCTAATCATGCTACGGCGTGTTTTGGGGAAACGTTCATCGCGTTTCGTAGTGTTCTGGAGAATTAACTGCGCGTGCCTTATTAGCACTAAAAAATATGCATTGATATGTGTGTGTGATAAGTAACACATATGCGGGGTTGTTTGTTTTATTGCTGTTAAGCGTACATCTCCAAAATGGGTTACCTGTACTGTGCCCATAACGAATATCGAAACCTGATTTTTAGCGTTATAAGCCCTCAGATGTATTGCTGAGCCACTGAGCAAGAGTGATAAGATGCCATTGTCCACTAATATCTTCGCGAATGTCCTAGCGGGAGGATTTAGGACTATTCTTCCCTCAGATTAATTCCTAACATGTTAGTCAAATGTATTAAACGTAACATTGATGGTTGTACTTTTAAAGACGCAAAAATAACGAATACATTTTAATTTTAAAAGTTATCTTTAATTCTCTAGCGCGAGACCGCTACAATGTCAACGCCTGAAGCAGTCGCTTGTCCTATTTATACTTAGGAACCTGCAATTTTGAAAGACAATCCATAAAAATGCCACTTTTGGTAGCTTACATTGTAACTGTCGTGTAAGAATCATGAAGTTACGTTCTTGATAGCGAAGTAATCACAAATTATGCTGTCAGACGATTTTTTTGACAATCCCAATCTGAGTTTAACGATTGTTTGATTGAGTTTGACACTACACGAGACAAGGGGCGTTCTTTTGGACACTCTATCATAGGCGGCCCGCGACCGCCTCTGGACTTTTATTGACTTTCGAACTGTGCAAGATGCCTCCATGCTTAGTAAGTTATACTCGTGCGGACTTTTGTTATTATCTGAAATTCTACAGCTAAACACGCAGTTTCCGCTCTTGAATTATCTCATGTAAAGTTAACAAACAAAATAAAGAACAACGTTAAAAGTTTGATTCCATAACACCCAAATAAAGAACAACGTTAAAAGTTTGATTCCATAACACCCAAATAATGAACAACGTTAAAAGTTTGATTCCATAACGCCCAAATAAAGAACAACATTAAAAGTTTGATTCCATAACGCCTAAATAATGAACAACGTTAAAAGTTTGATTCCATAACACCCAAATAAAGAACAACGTTAAAAGTTTGATTCCATAACACCCAAATAAAGAACAACGTTAAAAGTTTGATTCCATAACACCCAAATAATGAACAACGTTAAAAGTTTGATTCCATAACGCCCAAATAAAGAACAACGTTAAAAGTTTGATTCCATAACATCCAAATAATGAATAACGTTAAAAGTTTGATTCCATAATGCCCAAATAAAGAACAACGTTAAAAGTTTTGATCCATAACGCCCAAATAATGAACAACGTTAAAAGTTTGATTCCATAACACCCAAATAAAGAACAACGTTAAAAGTTTGATTCCATAACACCCAAATAAAGAACAACGTTAAAAGTTTTGATCCATAACGCCCAAATAAAAAACAACGTTAAAAGTTTTGATCCATAGCGCCCAAATACAAAAGAATGTTAAAAGTTTAAATCCATAACGCTCAAATAACGAACAATGTTAAATGTATAACTCCATAACGCCAACTGAGAATAATAAACCAGATGATAAACTGTTAATATGCTGACTGCACGTGCTACGTTGATAATATGATATCCAATGGAAGGTAAGTTGGAATTTGAACTTAATGACGTTTAACCGAAGATCCAATGATCTCAACAGTTTACAATAGTAAGAGATGTTATACTTATCACCTTGCAACTTAGTTTTAACCAGACACGTGACAGCCTATTGTCCTGGCGTTAACCTATCGCTTTGTTTTTGTTAAAAACAATAATATATGAAGTATATATGACATGAGGCAACAATCTGTATACCAGTAATAAAAAAAATAAGAATGATGTAGAGATGGTAATGTCAAAAAGTACAGGAACAAGGTAGGGATGAATACAGAAAAACATAAGAAACTCACTATATAAGAAACCAAATATTTCTAAGAAAGTTTTTTATCTATGACTATGTTGAATTCCTGTCAGTTGCGTGAATTCAGGTTTGACTATGTAGGGACTTTTTGTATAGTTTTGTGCATTCATTCCTACCGTGTTTTCGGCATTGTCATCTCTACATCATTCTTATTTTTTCTATTTTTTTAATTACTTATTTCCCCTCTTTCATTTAAACAGTCAATATTAATGAATGACAGTCACTATGAAGGCAGCAGTTTTAGCCTGGCGTGATGAGTTGTCTTGACGGACATCATGTGTTGAATTTAGTGAAACGCTATACTGCTTCTGTACTCCCCACGTTAAAGTGCAACATTTTGGTGTGCAAATCATTGCAACAACTTCAAGCATTGCGGAGCTAGCCCTTCTGACGTCAGAATCAGAATAATAAGTAGAACATTTGGCTGTTACGTTACTCGCCGGTTCTCTACTTTAATGATGTTTTTTGGCTAAACTGAAGGTCTTAATAGCTTTTGAAGACCTCGAAAATCTAAGTTAGGTGTTTATAAAAGTCTCTTAGATTGTAATAAGAAAGATCTTACATTATGATCAGCGTCGGCCATTTTTTTTCCCGATCCATCCGTACATATTAAGCACTACAGTGCTTAGTGATAACAACCGAATGATGATTGTAGTTCTGTCTATGTCACCAAGTGTTTGCCTCCTTTTGAGAGTAGTGTTTTGTTAACCACCCGTCTATCTTGGCAAGTTCTGTTATAACAAACGACGTGTATGGTGAGTGGAGGATCATATATATATATATTAGCTTGTTCGTGTTAACAAACGCTTTGTGTGAAAACATTCACAAAAACGCACGTGAATTTAATCATTACGTAATATACAGGGGTTGGACAAAATAATGGAAACACCTTGGAAAATATGGTGTAGGTCCACCTTTTGAGGCAGTTACAGCCTCAATTCTCCGAGGTATTGATTCATACAAATTGTGAATTGTTTCCAAAGGGATTTTAGCCCATTCTTCAGTTAAAACACCCACCAGTTCTTTTAGAGACGATGGCGGCGGAATTCGACTTCTTACTTGAATCTCTAGAATCG
>NW_013668206.1:110405-111123 GCF_000517525.1 Limulus polyphemus
TCTTTCAAAGGCAGTCATTACTTTTGAGACAGTACCTCTTGAAACGTCAAGAATTCAGGCAGTTTCTGTTACACTAGCACCTGCCATACGAGCACCAAAAATTTGGCCTCTTTGAAAGTCAGAGAGGTCTGCCATTTTTATAAGGTTATAACCAAATTTTTTTAGATATCTGTAAAAAACAGTTAATTTAAATAAAATATCAAATAGCAACAATAATAAACAATAAAACATTAAAATATGTCAAGTTTTGATTGTTTATGACATGTTCAAAGATTATGATTCCAAAATTTTAGGTGTTTCCATTGTTTTGTCCAACCCCTGTATATTCTTATCTCTACCCTGGTGAAGACGAAAAATAAAACTAATTTCTCGTATTTTAGCTATCCCAAGAGAGTACTCGTATTCACTATGTAAGACTTCCGGCCTAATTTTAAATTACCAACAAGTAGGAAAAGCAACACTGATTGCCACTCTTATAACGGAACCACAGCTTAAAGTGCGAGGAATTTTAGGGCTAAAATCTCAGATTCGAACTCGACTCGCCAGTTCCGAATTCCAGAGCTCTCTCTCTCTCTGCCTGGTCGCGGGTTCGAATCCCCGTCCCACCAAACATGTTCGCCCTTTCAGCCGTTGGGGCGTTATAATGTGACGGTCAACCCCACTATTCGTTGGTGAAAGAGTAGCCCAAGAGTTGGCGGTGGGTGGTGATGACTAGCTG
>NW_013668206.1:111133-130241 GCF_000517525.1 Limulus polyphemus
CCCTCTAGTCTTTAACTGCTAAATTATGGACGGCTAGCGCAGATAGCCCTCGTGTAGCTTTGCGCGAAATTTACAACAACAACAAACTTATTATTTTTATGACCGAATAGTGGAGTTTGATCGTTATTCTTATAGCACCCTAACGGTTCCAGAGTGCGGAGCGCGTTTTGGGGGTAACATAACCTTAATAATTTTCTGAATTATACTCCATAAAGTATGCACATTACGAAGGTAAAAATTCCCGGTGGGTGAACGGTAAGTTTACGAACTTATAAGACTAAAATCCGTCCCAAATTTAGCAGTGAAAGACTAGTAGGAAAGCAGCTAGTCATCACCATCCACCGCCAACTCTTGGGCTACTCTTTCACCAAGGAATAATGAATGGGATTGGCCGTCACATTATAACGCCCCACGGCTGAAAGAGCGAGCACGTTTGGTGGGACGGGGATTCGAACCCTCGACCCTCAAATTGCGAGTCAAGCACTCTAACCACCTGGCCATGCCGGGCCCGAAAAATAATAAATACGACTAATCACCAGAAGAAGTATTTTTAATCTCAACGTTTTTTTTTATTGTTGTTGTTGAAGCTTTGTGAAAAAATATTTACACAACATCAACGTTTTTCGTTTAGGCTATGCCTTGTATTACGTAACTGTCCTTCGACGAATCTGATATATAGTGGAATGTTGGAATTAAAATTATACTTTCCGTAATTATTCGTATATATATTATTATTCTTTCTATAGACATCCTTGTCACGACTGAGTTGTCAAAGTAGCATAAAACTGTTTGTTTCCTAATATTTAATAAAATTTTCAATGTTTCGTACTTCTATATTCTGCATGTGACTACTAATAGATAGTGTTGTTCTTGAAATAATATTGTCGAGATAAAGTTTGTTTGGTTGTATCGTAAACCTACATAATAGGCTATCAGCGCTCTGTCCACCAAATGGAATCGACCATATTCCAACTTTGGAAGTTCATAAACTTACCGATAGTCTATCAGCGCTCTATCAACCAAATGGAATCGACCATATTCCAACTTTGGAAGTTCATAAACTTACCGATAGTCTATCAGCGCTCTGTCCACTAAATGGAATCGACCATATTCCAACTTTGTAAGTTCATAAACTTACCGATAGGCTATAATCGCTCTGTCCACCAAATGGAATCGACCATATTCCAACTTTGTAAGTTCATAAACTTACCGCTGATCTACTGGGAGACGTTAAGATAAAGTACAAAATTCTATCAATGTGGTGGGGTTAAAGTTGTCAAGGTAACGTAGCAAAATTGTTTGAGTTGTTTTATTTTTGTATGTGACATGAACGCTAGGGTGTAAACCTGATGCTGTGACGTTGTAGAAGTTTATTTTGGAAGGATTTCGTGGAAGCTCTATTGGAGGCTGACGTAATATGGATTTAGTGTTTTTCGTCTGTCGTGGAAGAGACATTTGTTGTCAACTTAAAACGATGACACCTTTATGTGTTTATTCGAATTTTTATTAGATTTTCCCGATTTTAATACAGCAAGGATTAAAGTGTAACGTAATGGCATTTTTTGAGTCAGTGTATTTGTCTTTGCCTCTTATGTGTTGTATTGACAAATAATGCCTAAGATTATCAGTTTTTGCCATGTTTCCAAAATAGGTAAGTTAATAGTACAGGTTTTACTATGTTGTTAAGTTAACAACAAATAACATTGTATAAAATTCGCTGTTTGTTTATCAAGATAACCTAGTGTCAATGTGTCAATTTTGGTAACGAGGTGACATTATTCTACTCCCTAGCGTGAATTTTTAGTTGTGATTGGCCGAGAACATGTGACATGGTATGCAACATTTTAAATGTTGCCTTGAATAGCCAGGCAACAAATACCATCAATGTTACCCGGTTTTCAAAATTGTTGCCATGGTTGCAGGACCTTGCAGACGACAGTTTTCTACAGCACAGTGAAAAGACGATGATTTAGTTATATCTAATTACAGACAATTTGCTCAAACCCGTAAAATTAATATTTACATATCTTATGACGTAAGATTTCAATTACTCTGGGTGTTCCAGATGAAGAGCTACAGAGTCTTGTTGCAGTATAGTAAAAGTATCGAAACATAACGAAAAAAAAGCTGTAGTAATATCAGAGGATTACTGCATTTCAAGGAGGATAGGGGTGGGGTAACTGTTGATGACAACGTTAGAAATCTTGTTAGCATTCTAAGCAGGTTTTACCCTCAAGTTAGACAGGTGCGTTTTTTTTATACTTTATTGGAATTTGAAGGTTTAATCCTTTTTGCTATCTGATCATTCCGTGATAAATTTATTGAACTAATTGTGGCTAATTCCTCGATTGTTTACGAACTTTCGACGCTAAAATTCAGGTTTCGATTCCCCGCGGTGGACACAGAAGATAAGCCAATGGGGGCTTTGCTCTAAAACCACACAAACAAACACTTCTCGATTAAGTTAATTATTTCTCATATATTAATTATAATCATCAACATAATGAGCCCATGCACCTATATGGCCATGTTACCAGTAGTGAAGTGCACGGACGAATAAGTCTACGAGTTAGAATTGTATATATATTGAGACATTGAAATGTTGTTTAATTACAATGATACAGATAAGTTTTATTGAATTATTAACTAAAAACAGATGGAATGAGGGGTGGGAGTAGAATAAAACAGTTATTGACTGGTAAGTTTCGGCAACATATCATTTGTTGCCCTCATAACCAGTCAATAATTGTTTGTCGCTTAATTTTTCTGTGTTATTATTTAGTTTCTGTAGTGCATATTGGTGTATAGAAGACATTTTAATACTGGAAACAGACGACCTTATAACATTAAATTGTTGCTTTTCTTTAATTGGACACTCAACGCTTCGCTTTATAGCTTTTTCAGTAGCGTTCACTAAAACACAAACAAAAAGAAGCTGTAAAGCGAAACGTTGAGTGTCCAATTAAAGAAGAACAACAATTTGGTGTTATAAGGTCGTTTATTTCTAGTATTAATTTTTTTCTATGATGTCAAGATAGAATATTGACGATCTTTAATCTTTCTGTCTTATCAAAATATCATAATTGCATTGTTTACATTTTCTACGTTGTCAAAATATCGAAGTGTCATTGTTTGATCGCGTTTTGCAGTTAACGAAGTGACGTAGCGTAAGTTTTATTTTGTCAAGTGGCCCACTGTTTAATTGTTTTGTGTTTCAAAGATAACATCATGTTCTACAAGTTTGTTTTGATTAGTTTCGTAGAGATAACGTCATATTCTACAAGTTTGTTTGATTAGTTTCGTAGAGATAACGTTCTATTCTACA
The DNA here is from genome assembly GCF_000517525.1 of Limulus polyphemus. Taxonomy (NCBI): domain Eukaryota; kingdom Metazoa; phylum Arthropoda; class Merostomata; order Xiphosura; family Limulidae; genus Limulus; species Limulus polyphemus. Next base: position 114,459 of record NW_013668206.1, read on the forward strand.
AGTTTGTTTGATTAGTTTCGTAGAGATAACGTCATATTCTACAAGTTTGTTTGATTAGTTTCGTAGAGATAACGCCCTATTCTACAAGTTTGTTTGATTAGTTTCGTAGAGATAACGTCATATTCTACAAGTTTGTTTGATTAGTTTCGTAGAGATAACGTTCTATTCTACAAGTTTGTTTGATTAGTTTCGTAGAGATAACGTCATATTCTACAAGTTTGTTTGATTAGTTTCGTAAAGATAACGTCATATTCTACAAGTTTGTTTGATTAGTTTCGTAGAGATAACGCCCTATTCTACAAGTTTGTTTGATTAGTTTCGTAGAGATAACGTCATATTATAAAATTCTGGTTTCATTAGTTTCGTAGAGATTCCTTGAATTTCAATTAGTCTCGTGAAAGTTAAATTTGTAGAAACCGTTTGCGTATTCTAATAAAAACCACAGCAAACGTTTTTAAACCATTAAATAAGCAGCATCTTTAACTTTAAGCTCTCAGAAAAGATTATTTACGCTGATAAAAGGACTAACTTTTATTGACTTGTCATATAAATTCAAACCAATTGTACAACATGTACTTACCGTAGGTTTCCTTGTTCTTCTTAACACCACATCGTTTACAACATATACTCACCGTAGGTTTCTTCTTAACAGCACACCGTTTACAATATGTACTTGCCGTAGGTTTCCTTGTTCTTCTTAACACCACGTCGTTTACAATAGGTACTCACCGTAGGTTTCTTTGTTAACACCACATCGTTTACAACATATACTCACCGTAGGTTTCTTCTTAACAGCACACCGTTTACAACATGTACTCACCGTAGGTTTATTCTTAACACCACATCGTTTACAATATGTACTCACCGCAGGTTTCCTTGTTAACACCACATCGTTTACAACATGTACTCACCATAGGTTTCTTCTTAACACCACATCGTTTACAACATGTACTCACCGTAGGTTTCTTCGTTAACATCACATCGTTTACAACATGTACTCACCGTAGGTTCTTTCTTAACACCACATCGTTTACAATATGTACTCACCGTAGGTTTCTTCTTAACACCACATCGTTTACAATATGTACTCACCGTAGGTTTCTTCTTAACACCACATCGTTTACAACATGTACTCACCGTAGGTTTCTTTGTTAACACCGCATCGTTTACAATATGTACTCACCGTAGGTTTCTTTGTTAACACCACATCGTTTACAACATGTACCCACCGTAAGTTTCTTCTTAACAGTACACCATTTACAATATGTACTCGCCGTAGGTTTCTTCTTAACACCACACCGTTTACAATATGTACTCACCGTAGGTTTCTTTGTTAACACCACATCGTTTACAATATATACTCACCGTAGGTTTCTTCTTAACACCAGATCGTTTACAATATGTACTCACCGTAGGTTTCCTTGTTAACACCACATCGTTTACAACATGTACTCACCGTAGGTTTCCTTGGTAACACCACATCGTTTACAAGATGTACTTGCCGTAGGTTTCTTCTTAACACCACATCGTTGTTTAAAACGACAAGTCACGAAAATATTCTTTAGTTGGTAATTATAACTTTTAACAATTTGCCTGAAGGATCTTGTTTCTGATTTATAACTCAACTGGCAAAGTCACGCACACGTGCTTTTTGTGAAGAAAGTCACAGAAAATAAGTAAGATATAAAAACAACAACAAAAGAACTTGCCAAACAACTTCTACGGTATCATGGCACAATAATACGTTCTGATGATTCCTGATAAACGTCTACAGCATATGGTACAATAATACGTTCTGATGATTCCTGATAAACTTCTACAGCATCATGGCACAATAATACGTTCTGATGATTCCTGATAAACTTCTACAGCATCATGGCACAATAATACGTTCTGATGATTCCTGATAAACTTCTACAGCATCATGGCACAATAATACGTTCTGATGATTCCTGATAAACTTCTACAGTATCTTGGTACAATAATACGTTCTGGTGATTCGTAAGTGAAATTATCACCGACTGTATTGTAATAACAAAGCAGAGAAGAATAATTTGTTTTGTCAATTGTGTTCTAAATTGTGTGGACTTCGACAAAAAGAGACGGTTATTTAAAGCTCTGGATACAACTGTGGTGATTAACTGTGTAACGAACATTTGTATATATGTTTGACTTCTTTTAACATATTATTTTAAAACAAGTGGACTGTGTGCTGTTTGTTTATTATTGAAACTTATCGCCAACAAGTCACAGACACCTACTGTAAAGAATCCTGCCGACACATAAGGAAAAACCTGAAATACTTAATATTTCATAATCATACTGTGTGGGGAATAGCTTTTTCTGATGAAAGGTGTGAATTAACATTTTAAGGGCGTAACTCCTAGATTAGAATTTGACACTCATAAAAGTGTGAATTCACACTTTCTGTTTGCGAATGTAATTAATAAATGCACGTCTGTTTTGCTTTGGCTTCTTAGCAATGTAGGAAAGAAATACCCTTATTACTTCACATTTCACTTCGAACATTTCTACTGAGTAAAAATAGTTATACATTTATAGAGTCATATCATGAATGATTCAATCTCAAGCGCAAGCACTTATTTTTGTTAATGATGTTTAACAGTAGTAAAACATTTATGTAAACTCACTGGTACTTCGTGTAGAAGTAGAGCCAAGGTTTTTATGTATCATACAGAAACACATACTTTATGTATGTAGATAAGTGGAACCAGTACTTATACCCGTAGAGAAATGGAACCAGTCTTGATACCCGTTAAAAACTAGAACCAATCCTTATACCTGTAGAGAAGTGGAACCAGTATTTGTATTGTAGAGAAGTGGAACCAGTCCTTATACTCGTAGAAAACTAGAAACAGTCTTGATACCCGTTGAAAACTAGAACCAGTCCTTATACCTGTAGAGAAGTGGAACCAGTCCTTATACTCGTAGATAAGTGGAACCACTATTTGTATTGTAGAGAAGTGGAACCAGTCCTTATACCCGTAGAGAAGTGGAACGAGTCTTTATACCCGTAGAGAAGTGGAATCAGTCTTTGTATCCGTAGAGAAGTGGAACCAGTCCTTATACCCGTAGATAAGTAGAACCAGTCTCGATACCCGTAGAAAACTAGAACCAGCCCTTATACCCGTAAAGAAATGGAACCAATCTTGATACCCGTTGAAAACTAGAACCAGTCCTTATACCTGTAGAGAAGTGGAACCAGTCCTTATACTCGTAGAGAAGTGGAACCAGTCTTTATATCTGCAGAGAAGTGGAACCAGTCCTTATACCCGTAGGAAACTAGAACCAGTCCTTATACCCATAAGTGGAACCAGTCTTTATTTAGTCTGTAGAAAAGTATATATAGTGTTTAAACTGATAATGATTTATATTTCTGGTTGATAAGCTGTGGAATACGATTCAGATAAATACGAGTACGGTTGGTAACACCAGTACTGATATTGATACAGCATATTTAGCTTTCTGGTTGATAAGCTGTGGAATACGATTGAGGTAAATACGAGTACGGTTGGTAACACCAGTACTGATATTGATACAGCATATTTAGCTTTCTGGTTGATAAGCTGTGGAATACGATTCAGGTAAATCTTGGCTACATTAAGACTCAGGTTAACGAATGTTTTTGATGAGAATCTCAATGTGCTGGCAACGAGAGTATTCAGTTAGTAGTTTGCCTATTGATTTTAACGAGATCCTGATTTGTTGACGTCAGAGTTACTAATGTCGTTACATTGACATTTTGTGTCTGTCTCCACCTATCAGTTTTTCCTAGTCTTTGGAAATCAGCTTGACAAAATGTTGTTATCTACTTATATATAAATGAACGATAGCGTGATTTGTAACGTGAAGACTTAGACTGACGGCGTACATTTTCCCTCTGTATATATATATAAGAAATGGTATATACATCAATTTCTTTGCCGTTAATTAATATAAACTTCTGAGTAAAGGTTATTGTTTATATTTGAAGTAGGCTTAACTGTATATTATACCTCTGAGTTTGCGCAAGAGAAATATTGTTTCCTGTAAAAAAAAAAGTGCGGTACAATAACTTTTACATGATAGAGGACTTTTCCTAAATTACTTGTGCACGAAATGGCTCGTGGGTTTATAATTTTGTTGGTTCCTAATAACATGTAAGCCACACATAAAAAAAAACAAAAAACACCATCAATATTGCCCAGCAGATTCTAAAAACGGTACATAAAAAAGTTGGTAGTTTGGAGGTTAAACAGTTGTTTTCGCTGTGGTCCGTAATTCCTTCTGACTTGTTCATTTAATCAGTTCCTAACGAATAACGAAAATACTTTTATGATGAACCTCACGTCTAATAATCACACAGAAATAGGGCTTATTTTTTATTTTATATTCACTGGCAATGAAAATCTCTGCTGCTACAAATATACAGCACTTAACAGCCAATAGGCTAATCCCAGTTAAGAACAAACGTATTAGGCCTAACTAATACTTAACCATTGTTATTATTTTAAATAGTGCGGTTTACATGAAAAAAAATGGCCTTTGCCACACGGTTTTTATTTACCTGTACAAGAAAGACTATACAATGATGAAGAAAATAACTGTACAGTGGAATATATACAAGTTATTATGATGGCAAGTGGATGTAGTTTTAAGAGTGTCACAAAAGTTATTCAAACATTTTGTATTAGGTTTTTGTAGTCATTTCCTTCTTAGACATTTCAACTGGTTCTTTCTTGATCATTTAAAAAATATAAACTCTTGTTTCGTCATGCACCAGATATAAATACAAACACAAGTTCAACGTGTTTTTTTTTTTAAGAAACATATTTTCACTTTACACTTGTTTTAGGAAATTATAATATTCTAAGAGAAACGGTAAAAGCAGACAGAGATTCTGTTCAACATTACACTTGCAACTGGTGATATACAAGCTCATATATGTATAACTGGAAATACAGCAATGGAACATGTCAATATGGAAGACACACACACACACACACACATTTACACCAAAACCTTGTCACGCGGAACGTGTTCTAGGCATTGTCACCTGCTGGCAAATTGTCTGTTGGTAAGATCAAGGCTGCACAAATATATTTCCTTTTCATTATGTTCAGTTCATAAAGTACGAAAAGAACACGTGTGTAACAAAACATGCGTAACGAAGATCTAAAACATACTTTGTACCGATTTTAAATAAGGTTTTTTTTTGTTTTTACAGTCTGTTGGCGAACGTTTAGTCGTTATAATAACTTTACAAAAATGTTACACGCTTCCAGTGTTACGCCAAGGCGCCGTACGGTGGCGCGGTTGTACGTAACTATATTATATAAGTTAATAGCATATTTCCAACAAGTTCTGTATTCAACTGATTTCTTCCGAGTTGATTGTAAACATGCAGCGATTTAGCGTATTCTTTCTACTTAACCGCGTGTATCAAAATGTCTAAAGTTCTTAACACACACAAAATTCACACACACGCGCGCGCGCGCGCGCAATACGCGAAGCTTAACACCGTAACAATAACACTGAAAATATATACACCCGCTTTACATCCGGTGATTATGATGATGATGATGATGGTCTGGCCTAGGATCCAGGTTTTTTATGACTATCTTGGGGCGACAGCTATTTGGATCCGGATTTATCACAGTTAATGTGCTGCCCTTGAAACGATGATTTCGTCCAACTTCTGGCTTCCTACTGTATATGTGGGTGTGAGATACGGGAGGTGGCGGAGGCGGCGGCATTTTCGGCGACTGTTTTGTCGGTGCCGGCAGGCAGTGCGGTTGCCTGAGTTTGTCCAAGACAGGGGGGTTAGCCACGTGCCGAGGACGGGGCTTGGGCGACGTGTTGCGGTGATGTATTTCTTGACGGTGAGACAGCGTTAAGTCCAAGGCCCCGATATCGTCTCGCTGAGGCTCGAGCTTTTCGTGGGACGACACGCACGTGGACGGAACACGTAGAGGAGTTTGGCAAGATGGATAATTGGCGCTCGGCGATAGACACGAACTGCTAACAGTTGCCGATAGTATTGGGGGCGGAGAAAGAGAATAATTAGACAGTTTCCCAGTTTCAAGTGTTGTCTTAGTCGACCACAAGTCATCCTCTGTGACAAACTGAGTCTTGGAACGTTTATTTACACCGCTGCTTAATTCTCTGTATGCCTTAGAGTCTTGCCTATCGTGATCAACAACTTTAGACAGCTTTCTAAATATTTTTATGGGTGGGATATCTCCAGGTTTGCTAACAAAAAACTCTGGGGGCTTTGAAACTTTCATCCCACCGTCTTTTTTTGATTTTTTCTCATGGTGTCGAGAACTCTTCTTGTCGTCACTAGATGGAAGTTTAGCTGGTTTAGTTACCTGAGCGTCTACCTTTCCAGCGACTACTGTTAGTGCTACCTCCAATGTGGGTTTTACGTTTTTAATAGGTTCCGTGGTACCAACTTCACAGGAAAACGACGGTAGGTCTAAACTTGGTTGAATATTATTTACTTCACTGGTTTTGGAAGCATTGGAGTCACTGTTTAGTTTACTGACTTTAGATGAACTTATAAGTTCCTTTATTTTCGTTAAGTTTCCAAGTTTGTCACTGTTAACTGGGCTTGCAAGTTGCCTTGTTTCGGTTGGAGTGACAATATTTCTAGTTTCATTTGGGCTGATAACTTTCTTGGTTTCAGTTGAGCTGATGACTTTCTTAGTTTCAGTTGGGCTGATAACTTTCTTAGTTTCAGTTGGGCTGCTAGATTTTTGATTTTCAGTTGGGTTGATAACTTTCTCGGTTTCAATTGGGCTGATAACCTTCTCAGTTTCAGTAGGGCTAATAACCTTCTCAATATCGGTTGGGATGACAACTTTCCCAGTTTCAGATGGGTAACCAGTATTCTCAGTTTCAGTAGGGTTGATAACCTTCCCAGTTTCAGTAGGGTTGATAACCTTCCCAGTTTCAGTAGGGTTGATAACCTTCCCAGTTTCAGTAGGGTTGATAACCTTCCCAGTTTCAGTAGGGTTGACAACTTTCCTAGTTTCAGATGGGGTGACAACTTTCTCAATTTCAGTTCCATTGATATTTTTCTCAGTTTCAGTTGGGCGGACAATTTTTCGAATTTCAGTTGGGCTAATATATTTCTCAATTTCTGTTGAGCTAGCAACATTCTTAGTTTCAGGTGAGCTGACCATCTTTTTCGTTTTACTTAATTTGGCGTGTTTCTTCGTTTCACTTGTGCTAGAAAGTTTCTTTATTTCACCGTGACTGGAAGATCTCTTAGTATGAGTTTGGCTAGAATGGTTTTTGGTTTGCGGTGTATTGGAAAGTGTATTTATCACACTGGAGCTCGAAAGCTTAGTTTCAGGCGCACTGTCGAGTTTTTTAGTTTCTGCTTGACAAGTATGTTTCTTGGTTTCATCGGGGCTGGCTAGTTTCTGGGGCTCAACAGAAGCTATAAGTGCTTTGTATCCCAATGAACTGGAGTGTTTCTCGTTACGAACTGGGTCAGTGCTTTTTTTTGTTTCAACCTGACTGAGACTGTTCTTCTTCTCAATTGTTTTAGCTTTTTTTTCTGATTTGTGTGTTGCCTCGTCTGTTTGAAGTTGGATCTCCTCAGTTGGTTTCTGCGATTTTTTAGTTGCATGTCCCAACAAACCACAAGACATTTCTGCTGCTTTATTCTTCTGTTGGTCCTTTTTATTTTGAACAGAAAACATTGAGGAGATTCCAGAGAATAAGGATTTGTAGGCCTTACTATATACTTGTGAGTTAATTGTCTGGACGTTGTTATCGTCTTGTAATAGATTTGTAACACTGGTGGGTTTGGTGTCGACATCTTCTTTAGACAGTTTGCTAGAAACATCTTCAGGGTTGATTCTCTTGTTTTTACTATTAAAACTTTCGTGGTTCAGTTTTTTCTTTTCTAAATTTGAATGGTTTTCCATTGGAGCTTCTTTTTCTGTTGCGAACGAGAGCTCTAGTTCGTTGGTTTCTATCCCAGAATTCCCTTTATTGGACAATGGTCGAGCCAAAGTTATCGTTACGCCATTACTGCTGTTAGACAATGTTTGAATACAGGTAGAGCTACAGGTCTTAATTCTTTCTGTGGGCTTATTCATGATTTTATAAAACAGCCTCATGGGACCATTCTGAAAAATAAAAACAATAAATTTTCAATAGCAACATCTTAGTAACCCATACACACACAGAAAAAAGTTGTTAACTATGATACAGTCAGTGAGCAATATAAAAACACAAATTAAACTATATACTGTATAATAATAATAGCCAGAGGAGTAGGGGCTTGATTTTGACCGAAGGGGGGGCAAGCAAGTTTTGCCCGAAAATATAAAATCGACCTTAAAATCATGTACTATAAAGTTTAAAGTCGCTTGAAAAAAATTGTTCTAATCACTTCCATGCGGAACCATACGGCGCTAAAGGGTTAAAAAGGTGCAAGTGAAAATGTCACGTGTGGGTAATATATTTTCTGAAAAAGGCATAATCAATTTGAAAATATACAAGTTATAGATATGTACGGAGCTTTTCCCCGAAAAACTATTGGGGCCAGAATTTGGGGGTATTGCCCCCTTCCTCTTACGCCTATGATAATAGCTGCCTACTTATGAGGAATTCGTATTATATATACCAGCATTATTCATATTAAAGTATACAAAGATGCTAGCTTTCCTCACACCATATGTTTATATTGTACAAATACAAATACAGGCATATCTTAGGCTAAGAGTTAATACATTCTAGGTGCAATTGCAACGCCCCCCCCCCCCAGTGGCACAGCGGTATGTCTGCGGATTTACAACGCTAGAATCCGGGTTTCGATACCCTTGGTGTAGCTTTGTGCCTAATTACAAACAAACAAACAATTGCAACGGTCTTCATACAAAGAATATAGCTATCATTATTTAAAAATCCTAAGCGCTACTTACCCTTAAACCGTTAGATGGTCAAGTTACCTTACGATGTTTATTAAACATTAAATTTATACGACTGTAAACTTTTACTGAACGTATTTGCAAACAGATTTACATTTTTATCATGAATAACTCTAAGCCGTTAGCTTTCTGATCAGATTATATTAATATACAGTATTAATGTCCACAAACCAACAATTTCACATGGTTGGTTTGTGATTACACGTTCATACTGAAACCTATCGTGGATACAGTACATGGTTGGTTTGTGATTACACGTTCATACTGAAACCTATCGTGGATACAGTACATGGTTGGTTTGTGATTACATGTTCATACTGAAACCTATCGTGGATACAGTACATGGGTGGTTTGTGATTACACGTTCATACTGAAACCTATCGTGGATACAGTACATGGGTGGTTTTTAACTTATAATTAATTATCGAGACACTAAAAACTGCATATCATGGAGGAGGTACGTTACAGCACGGGGTACAAGAAATGCTCAAGTACTGGATAGTGAAATAACATATATATATGTTTCAACATGAATAACCCCTTTCGTTAGGATTACGTTTGTACAGCTTATTGTGATCGTCAACTTTGGAGCACAGACGCCAGGGTTACCAAAAGTATGTCACATCTGCCAGAAATAGATTAATGTATATAGACTTTGGAGAGAGAGGGGGGGGGGAGGTAACGTTAACTCAAATGGAAGCATTATATTGAGGTACTTCAATTAAAGACGTACCTGTCAAGTTGCCTGATATGTACTTTATACGGAAGCTAATAACGAGGCGTTTCAATTAAAGACATACCTGTCAAGTTTCCTGATGTGTACTCTATACGGACGCTAATATGGAGGCATTTCAATTAGAGACGTACCTGTCAAGTTGCCTGATGTGTACTCTATACGGACGCTAATATGGAGGCATTTCAATTAAAGACGTACCTATCATGTTGCCTGATGTGTACTCTATACGGACGCTAATATTGAGGTACTTCAAGTTAAGACATACTCGTAAAGTTGCCTGATGTGTACTTTATACGGACGCTAATATGGAGGCATTTCAATTAAAGACATACCTACCATGTTGCCTGATGTGTACTCTATACGGAAGCTAATAACGAGGCGCTTCAATTAAAGACATACCTGTCAAGTTGCCTGATGTGTACCCCATACGGATGCTAATACTGAGGCGTTTGAATTAAAGACGTACCTTTTAAGTTGCCTGATGTGTATTCTATACGGAAGCTAATATGGAGACAATCGAATTAAGTTACTTGTTATTTGGCCACGCTACAGGTGACTGTTGCAAGCTTAGCAGGACACTGCTGGCGAGATGCAAGAAGACTAATCAAAATATATGTGTGAAAGTTGTGTAAATATGTGTTTCTTCGATGGTTTAATTCCTGAAACTGTGAGATATGTTGTCATTAACACACGATATGTTATACGGGTATATATCATTAACACACGATATGTTATACGGGTATATATCATTAACACACGATATGTTATACGGGTATATATCATTAACACACGATATGTTATACGGGTATATATATCATTAACACACGATATGTTATACGGGTATATATCATTAACACACGATATGTTATACGGGTATATATATCATTAACACACGATATGTTATGCGGGTATATATCATTAACACACGATATGTTATACGGGTATATATCATTAACACACGATATGTTATACGGGTATATATCATTAACACACGATATGTTATACGGGTACATATCATTAACACACGATATGTTATACGGGTATATATATAAGAATGAAAACAATCGACTTACTCGTTTCCACGTGTAAATATAAGCAATATCCATCAACTTGTAGTCATCTCGTAAGGACTCGTCGTAGTACATGATGTCTATCTGTAAAGACATTCATAACAATCAAAACAAAAACGACGATAAACTTACATTAAAACTTCGAAACTAAGACGAGGATAGCCTGTTGTCCTGACATTAAAACTTCGAAACTAAGACGAGGAAAGCCTGTTGTCCTGACATTAAAACTTCGAAACTAAGACGAGGATAGCCTGTCCTGATATTAAAACTTCGAAACTAAAATGATGATGTACTGTTGAACTGACAGTAAAATGATGATGTATTGTTGAACTAACAATGAAACTTCGAAACTAAAATGATGATGTACTGTTGAACTGACAGTAAAATGATGATGTATTGTTGAACTAACAATGAAACTTCGAAACTAAAATGATGATGTACTGTTGAACTGACAGTAAAATGATGATGTATTGTTGAACTGACATTAAAACTTCGAAACTAAAATGATGATGTATTATTGTCCTGACATTTAAACTTCGAAGCTAAAATGATGATGTATTGTTGAACTGACATTAAAACTTCGAAACTAAAATGCTGATGTATTATTGTCCTGACATTTAAACTTCGAAGCTAAAATGATGATGTATTGTTAAACTGACATTAAAACTTCGAAACTAAAATGATGATGTACTGTTAAACTGACAGTAAAATGATGATGTATTGTTGAACTGACAATGAAACTTCGAAACTAAAATGATGATGTACTGTTGAACTGACAGTAAAATGATTATGTACTGTTGAACTGACAGTAAAACGATGAAGTATTGTTGAACTGACAATGAAACTTCGAAACTAAAATGATGATGTATCGTTGAACTAACAATGAAACTTCAAAACTAAAACAACGATAAACTGTTTTCACTTCCTGAAAGTCCATAAAGCAGAGTTTATCAAAGGGTGGGCATCGAGGATACTCTAGGAGGTCCACGGGTCATGGTCGAAATTTCATAAGAATAATTAAAAAAATATGATTATAGAATAAAAAATATTTTTCGTTAAATTAAACTTATATTAATTAAAACATTTAATTTTGGAATACAGCTTTTCATGTACATGGAATCTTTTTTTTTTCCAAAACAAAAACTTTGATAGGTTTAGGGGTTCCTAAAGAAATTTTAAATTAAAAGGGGTCTTCGGGGTCACTAAAGTTTAAGAACTGTTGGAAAAAAAGATGTTGATATTAGTTAACAAAACAAAACTGATTGGCTGGGAGAATTTTCCAGAAGCGTGGATTCTATTACATAAAACGTTTAAGTAAAATTTACAAATTTTAAAAACTTTTTGAATAAATGAAGATACTTGTGCTGTTATAGAAGAATTCAGTTGGGTTTCTTTCAGGGTTCAGTGACGTAAGTAACAGTAATCCATACACGATTGTAAAAGTAGATGAAATTGTTACAAGTAATCCCATGTCAGGCTATAATATCGAAACCTGATATTTGAAACATTCTTTCTGCATTATCACTTGAGTCTCCACAGATTTTTTTCATGACCGTTTTTTATTTGTGGTACATGTGGTTCTTTTACTGGTATATATATATATATAAATAATTCTTAGAAAACAGTAATGCAAATACCTGTGTTCAACAAGCTGGTGAGTAAACCTACAGAACTCTATTACGTGTTATAGGTTTACTGAACTCTGTCACGTGTTATAGGTTTACAGAACTCTATCACGTGTTATAGGTTTACAGAACTCTGTCACGTGTTATAGGTTTACAGAACTCTGTCACGTGTTATACAATTACTGATCTACTTCTTATGATTAGGGAATTGTGTTTTTATATAAGTTTTCAAGCGTATATAATCAGCTTGAAGCTATAATATAAATAATTGTTTTTGTACTGTAAAATGTGTTAGAAACTAACAAGTTTTGGCACAGAAGCAAGAAGCATACCGAAGCGCTTGAACACGATAGGGAGAAATGCATCAAACAATATTAACGTGATAAATATCAAACAATATTAACGAGATAAAAATCTAACAATATTAACGTGATAAAAAGCTAACAATATTAACGGGATAAAAATCAAATAATGTTAACGTGTTAAATATCTAACGATATTAACGTGATAAATATCAAACAATATTAATGTGATAAAAATCTAACAATATTAACGCGATAAATATCTAACAATATTAACGTAACAAAGGTCTAGCACTATTAACATAACAAAAGTCTAACACTATTAACGTAACAAAAGTCTAAAAATAATAACGTGATAAACATTTAACAATTAACGTAACAAAAATCTAGCAATATTAACGTGATTAAAGTTCTTTTTTTTTAGGGGAAATGTAAATTAAGATACTTAGTGTTTAAACTACATAATGGTAATTCTGTGCATCAAGGTAACTTGGAGAATTAACAGAATTTAGATTTACTTTATATTGGCCATTCAAAGCTAAGCCTAAAACCTGAAAATATCTGAAAATAATGGTAATTCCGTGCATCAAGTTACACGTAAGCACGTGCAATGCTCCTAACTTACATTAATCTCATAAAAATCGATGTTACGACTCGTACCGTTAAATCGTTTATATGAGGGAAGAACGTGATTATAGTACGCGGCGTCACGCGATGTTTTTCATCTGAAAATATTGTTACACATTTTGTTTGATATTTGTTATCATTCACGTGTATTATTCTCTTTAAAAACTATTATGAGTGACTGCTGGGGAATGTGTAAACAACCATGGTTGTTTTTTTTACTCTAATAAAGGATTGTAAAAAAATAAAATATAAAAAACGTGAGACACGCAAGCAACCGCAGAAGTGTGGGTTGACTCACGCTGTAAGACTGCATCTACCACGCCCCCTTTCCCTTATATCCCTTACATATGGGTGAGGGGGGGTTGCCCCGCCCCCTCTGCGTGCCCGTCTACACCCTCAGCTCGACTGGTGCAATCAAAAGTCGACAAGCACGAGGCATGTTTCGATGAATGCTACCAATAGCGATTGGTTATTAATAGTGTTGGCTTTGTATAATGGCTCTCTGATTATCATAATTATATTGTTTCCATGGTAGTTTTTTTTAGTAACTCTGATTTTCACATTTTTGTCACTTATTAGTGAGTTGTGTTATTTTTATTTGAAAAAATAAATCGAAAACAATAAACGTACATTTTTTCCAAATAAAAATATGGTGTTATATAATGTTGATGGTGAGATTGATAGTATGACGTAGAAAGATGGTATAATATGACTTACTATGACGTAGAAAGATGGTATAATATGACTTACTATGACGTAGAAAGATGGTATAATATGACTTACCATGATGTAGAAAGATGGTATAATATGATTTACTATGACATAGAAAGATGGTATCTTATGACGTAGAAAGATGGTATATTATGACGTAGAAAGATGGTATAATATGACTTACTATGACGTAGAAAGATGGTATACTATGATTTACTATGACGTAGTAAAATGGTATAATATGACTTACTATGACGTAGAAAGATGGTATACTATGATTTACTATGACGTAGAAAGATGGTATAATATGACTTACTATGACGTAGAAAGATGGTATACTATGATTTACTATGACGTAGTAAAATGGTATAACATGACTTACTATGACGTAGAAAGATGGTATACTGTGATTTACTAAGACGTGCAGATATATAACATATTAAGTGGAAGATATTATCTGAGGTTAGAAAATTAATGCTTATTTGTAAAGTAATCATGTGGAACCGCTGATGTAATACGCTTGGCATGCTGGGTATTTATTAAATACATATTAGATTCTAAAGTACGAGGTTTTATGAACGGTCTACCGGTGAGACAGCGGTAAGTCTACGGAGTTGCAACGCTAAAATCCGGGGTTCGATTGCCTGCTGTGTATACAACAGTTAGTCCAATGTGGCTTAGTCATAAAACAAACACACACTCCACGAACGCTCTAGTGTCATAGTTAGATTTTTAAGTTACGACTGATTGTTTTTTGGGGGTCATGTGACCAAATCTTTCTTTGACATTTGCTACTGACAGTGTTTGTTTTGTGCCTTGTATTGAATACAGCTATAAATTTGATTTTATACAAAGTAATTGGCTTTAACATGGTTACAGTATTTTCTTAACACCAAAATAGGCCAGGAGCAACATCGTGGTTAAGCTTAAATAAATTTCTTAAAGATTAATACTTTTCGCCTATACATATATTTCCAACCATATAAAAGCGAAGGTTTTGTATGTAGACGTTTTGTGATTATCTATCATAATGAGAAATCATTGTGTTATTGTGACACATCAAGCAAAGATAAGATGCAGACACACACGCACACACCCCAGTACAACCAAATCACAGATATCGATCTGCCACTCGAACACATGTATAACATATTGCGTCTATAGCTCAAGTCACGTTGCATCCTTCCCAGAGAGTTTTAGTACGTTAGCTGCCAAGGCCATAAAACGTGACGTCATAACCTCCTAGGAACAATACCACTTCGCAAGACGGGGAGGAAAGCAACTAGAAGGACATTATTGGGCGTCCCGTTGTGAAGTCAGCTGTGACTCAAGTATCTCTTTATAAGCTAGCGGTTTTAATTTTCAGTAGGTAACCAACCAGCCAAAAGAAGACACGTGGCCTCTAAAACGAAAAGTACTGCTGTTATAAGGCGAGGAAATCTAATATGCTTTGTTATAGAGATTTTGCTTTCTAATTTCCTTAACCCTAGGGTTACCGATGGGGCCGGTAGCGCTTTATAAATTGTTTGTTTGTTTATTTGTTTCAGGGCAAAGCCACATTGCGTTATCTGCTGTATCTGCCAATTTTAGCGTTGTAAGTCCGTAGACTTACCGCTATCCAATTGGGGGGCCGTTTTATAAACACATTTTTGTAAACGAGTTTCGCACTACATTGTTTGTGGTTTAATAATGGCTGGAGACGGTTTTAATGGGTAATGAAAAAAAACTTTTATTGAAGTTTAAGATAAGAGGAAATGTACAAAG
>NW_013668206.1:130251-133532 GCF_000517525.1 Limulus polyphemus
CAACGTTTCGACAAGGTTTTGTCATCATCAGGTGTTTGTGGTTTATTCGTTAAAGAGTCCCAAATAACACATGAATCGTAAAATATTCTAGTACATAAAACATTTCAATTAATCCTACTAATGTTTCAGGATTCTCTTATGTATTTTATTTAGAAAGTAAGGGATTTCACCCATTTATTGTCAGACCTTTACACTAACTGTTGCAACAAGTAAAAACATAAAACCGTGGAATATGATGCAACGTATGGACCCTAGCGGTTGCGAACGGTATAATGAAGTCGGAAATTCAAAGGTTAACGTACGTTGTTCAAAGAAAATGTAAGACAGGTAAATTATAAGGAGTAAAAAGAGTTATAATCATCCATCAAGTAAAAACTGATTTTAGACAGTTTGTTTCAGAGCATTGGGCATGTGGGGAATCGAACCTCGGATTTCAGCGTTGTAAGTCTGTAGACTTACCGCTGTCCGATCGGGAGACAAGTTTAGACAGAATAAATATAAACGGTATTAGTGAAAACGATGCAAAACACAAAGGAGTGGAAAAACTGAGTCGACTCAACTGGACATCATTTTATCATCCCAAAACAAACGTATAAATGCCCAATTATATGTATATACACATACAATTAGATTTAAATTTGTATCTATTGTGATTCATTCTATACATGCAGATTTGACATTAACTTTACTTTTTAAAGGAAAGTTGTGAACATTTTTCAATTTCCATTGTTCTTACAACCCCTACTGGAACAACGGTAAGTCTTCGGACTTACAACGCCAGAAGCTTGATTTCGATTACTCGTGGTGGGCACAGTAGATAGATAGGCGGACAGACAGACGACCTTTCTTCCTGAACAGACTATAATTGTTAGACAAGATAGACGGACAGACAGACGATCTTTCTTCATGAACAGACTATTATTGTTAGATAGATAGACGGACAGACAGACGATCTTTCTTCATGAACAGACTATTATTGTTAGATAGATAGACGGACAGACAGACGACCTTTCTTCATGAACAGACTATAACTGTTAGATAGATAGATGGACAGACAGACGACCTTTCTCCCTGAACAGACTATAATTGTTAGATAGATAGATGGACAGACAGACGACCTTTCTCCCTGAACAGACTATAATTGTTAGATAGATACACGGACAGACAGACGACCTTTCTTCCTGAACAGACTATAATTGTTAGATAGATAGACGGACAGACAGACGACCTTTCTCCCTGAACAGACTATAATTGTTAGATAGATAGACGGACAGACAGACGACCTTTCTTCCTGAACAGACTATAATTGTTAGACAGATAGACGTCCAGACAGACGATCTTTCTTCATGAACAGACTATAATTGTTAGATAGACAGACAGACAAACATACAAACAGATAAAATACACACTTCTAATAGGGGGACGAGACAGAGGAGACAAATATAAACAATCACAGGTAGAATAACAGAAGATACATAAATATTGTATGACAACAATGGCATTATAGTGAAATCAAGGTTTTCTTAAAGGTCGTGCCGCTAAGAAATAAAGTTCAAAATAATTAAGACGAAACACCATATTGAAAAGTAACAGTTTGCACGTACATTGAATGATAAATACAACTTAGATACTTAGTTCGACTTTAAATACGATGAACACTTTGACGAAAGTGCTCTAAACAGTTTATACTCCTCGTGGAGACAGGCACTTTCTTAGATTGAACAAATAGGTGATCCAGTTGTTGTTGTTTGAAGTTAAGCACAAAGCTACACAATGGGCTATCTGTGCTATGCCCACCACGGGTATCGCAACCCTATTTCTTGCGTTGTAAGTCTGCAGGCATGTCGCTGTACCACTGGAGGGGGGGGGGGCAGGTGGTCCGGTATCGCAACCCTATTTCTAGCGTTGTAAGTCTGCAGACATGCCGCTGTGCCACTGGGGGGTTTGATTGTTCGTCTCAGAAGTCCTGAGATTTTCTCCTGAGAGTGACGACCCATTACATATCTAATGCTATGTGGAGAAGGACGAAGTGACGAAAATCACATTTATTCTACATTTAAACACATTTGGACGGAGTTTTCAATAATTCGTATACAATCGAATACTCAATGTCAACATCTTTCTCTCAGTAAACACGTGATTTGCGCTTGCTTGTTTCATATTTTTCGCCCCAGGATATAGTGCTAACTACAGTGTGGAAACTAAGTCGGGAAGAAGAAATGATACACGTGTATTACATAAAATCACACGTTTTTTAATTTGTCGCACCCGTTCCCACCCACATTTAGAATTCTTTCTATTTGTTTGACTTCGATGTGCTGCTTGCTTGCTTGTTTATTCGTGATGTCTTGATATATCATCGAATTTAGGTAAATGAATATTTAATGAAGCTACGTTTAACTTTTAAAACCCAAAAACAATTAAAAGTTTTAAAATGTAAACACGTGTGTTTGTGTTCGATTTGTTTTGAATTTCGCGCAAAGCTACACGAGGGCTATCTGTTCTAGCCGTCCCTAATTCAGCAGTGATCAACTAGAGGGAAGTCAGCTAGTCATCACAACCCACCGCCAACTCTTGGGCTGCTCTTCTACCAACGAAAAGTCGGATTGACCGTAACATATAACGCTCCCACGGCCGAAAGGGCGAGCATGTTTGGTGGGACGGGGATTCGAACCCGCGAGCCTCAGATTGCGAGTCAAGCGCCCTAACCACCTGGCCATGCTAGGCCTAAGCTTGCTCCGACTATGAATCCTAGGACTCATGGTTCGTGTCTTATTGCCGATAAAATCCTCCGCACTGTGGGGTTTGATGCGCTATAAGAGTATTTGTTAAATCCCAATACTTGGTCAGACAAAAATAACCCCAAGATTTGGCTGTAGGCACTGTTGACTAGCTAGCTGCCTTCGTTCTCTCTCTCTCTATAGTCTGGCAGTTGAAGAGTAGATAGCCCTTCAACTGTCAGACCTCCCTGTACTATAGTAATGCCTCATTGAACTAAACTAAACCCCATATTTATAAAGAAGTGGAAGTTATAGTGTATTAATAGTTGAGAAACAAGCGTAAGCAGATTAACGATTGACCTGTCATTGAGACGTTTAGACAGGTGTAAAGATAAGTATATTTCAGAGTATTTACGTATATACGATTATCAATATGAGGCTATAAAAATATACCTTTTGAACGACGATGTAAAGAAAAATCCAATGTTTTATTCAACATGTAACTGATTATTTACAAATGAAATAAGATATTAAAACTGTATGAATTAAAATGTCATTTTG
>NW_013668206.1:134067-145473 GCF_000517525.1 Limulus polyphemus
GTACTATTTAGAGATAATCAAATTATTTAAATTAAGATTATGTACTATTTAGAGATATTCAAATTATTTGAATTAAGATTATGTACTATTTAGAGATATTCAAATTATTTGAATTAAGATTATGTACTATTCAGAGATATTCAAATTATTTGAATTAAGATTATGTACTATTTAGAGATATTCAAACTATTTGAATTAAGATTATGTACTATTCAGAGATATTCAAATTATTTGAATTAAGATTATGTACTATTAGAGGTATTCAAATTATTTAAATTAAGATTATGTACTATTTAGAGATATTCAAATTATTTGAATTAAGATTATGTACTATTCAGAGATATTCAAATTATTTGAATTAAGATTATGCACTATTTAGAGATATTCAAACTATTTGAATTAAGATTATGTACTATTTAGAGATATTCAAATTATTTGAATTAAGATTATGTACTATTTAGAGATATTCAAACTATTTGAATTAAGATTACGTATTGTTTTAAAATATTTAGATAGTTTGAATTAAAATTCTGCATCTTTTAGTTTAAATTTGTTCAGACAGTAAGAAATAAGGCTACGTGTTGTTGTAAAGGTATTCAGATAAAATGAATTCAAATCATTACTTGCTTCGGGCGATCTTGCATGTTTATGACAATTGATAACGGCGACTGCAGTACAAGAAATATATAATATATTTCGCTAGATGGCACTAAACCATATATATATATATATATATATATATATATATATAAGTGTGTGTGTGTGTATAATTAAATCAGATTCAGATGTATTTCAAGGAAGTGGCTAAAAAAGAATGAGATTTCTACAAAATATAACCGAAAAAACTGTATAGCGAGAAATAAAGCAACTGATGGTTGTGATATATAAACGGGGACACACTTAACTGATAGTTGTGATATATATATAAACGAGGACACACTTAACTGATGGTTGTGATATATAAACGGGG
This sequence comes from Limulus polyphemus, assembly GCF_000517525.1. Lineage (NCBI taxonomy): Eukaryota > Metazoa > Arthropoda > Merostomata > Xiphosura > Limulidae > Limulus > Limulus polyphemus. Next base: position 135,038 of record NW_013668206.1, read on the forward strand.
ACACACTTAACTGATAGTTGTGATATATATATATAAACGAGGACATATTTAACTGAGGTTGTGATATATATATAAACGAGGACACACTTAACTGACGGTTGTGATATATATACAAGGACACACTTGACTGATGGTTGTGATATATATAAACGAGGACACACTTAACTGATGGTTGTGATATATAAACAAGGACACACTTAACTGATGGCTGTAATGTATAAACAAGGACACACTTAACTGGTGGCTGTAATGTATAAACAAGGACACACTTAACTGATGGTTGTGATATATATAAACGAGGACACACTTAACTGATGGAAGCGATATATAAACGAGGACACACTTAACTGATGATTGTGATATATAAACAAGGACACACTTAACTGATGGCTGTAATGTATAAACAAGGACACACTTAACTGATGGTTGTGATATATAAACGAGGACATATTTAACTGATGGTTGTGATATATATATAAACGAGGACACACTTAACTGATGGTTGTGATATATAAACGAGGACATATTTAACTGATGGTTGTGATATATAAACGGGGACACACTTAACTGATGGTTGTGATATATAAACGAGGACATATTTAACTGATGGTTGTGATATATAAACCAGGACAAACTTAACTGATGGTTATAATATATAAACAAGGACAAACGTAACTGATGGTTGTAATATGTAAACAAGGACAAACTTAACTGATGGTTGTAATATATAAACAAGGACATATTTAACTGATGGTTGTGATATATAAACGAGGACATATTTAACTGATGGTTGTGATATATTTTATACACTTACCAGGTACCTTTGACCTAAGCTATACTTCATGGTAATAAACTTCTTGAGGTGAGCTACCGTTACTGCTGCTGGGCAACGAAGAAACCGCCGTTTCGAGTTCTGCAACAAACAAATGTATGCTGGTTTGACTGATAGGACAACACAACCATAAATGATAAGTATTCCTATGAATCTATTAACCTCTATTTTTATTAAGAAAATATCAAGGTCAAAGCACAATTTATTCCCGTATTATTTTCTCGTCCGTTTTTAGAAATTAACGTTTAACAGTAAATGTACAGATAAAATTGCTCTTTATAGCTGGAATTTCTTATCCTTTGTTCCGTTTGAGCGCACCTCAAGGTGTGAAAGCTGCAATAGATTGGATTTAACATGCAACGCCCCTGAAGGTGTAACCGCTGAGACTTGATTTTAGTGGTGAACTAGATCGGATTTAACATGCAACGCCCCTGAAGGTGTGACCGCTGAAACATGATTTTAGTTGTGGACTAGATCGGATTTAACATGCAACGCCCCTGAAGGTGTGACTGCTGAGACTTGATTTTAGTCGTGAACTAAATCGGATTTAACATGCAACGCCCCTGAAGGTGTGACTGCAGACTTGATTTTAGTCGTGAACTAAATCGGATTTAACATGCAACGCCCCTGAAGGTGTGACTGCAGACTTGATTGTAGTTGTGGATTAGATCGGATTTAACATGCAACGCCCCTGAAGGTGTGACTGCTGAGACTTGATTTTAGTCGTGAACTAAATCGGATTTAACATGCAACGCCCCTGAAGGTGTGACTGCAGACTTGATTTTAGTCGTGAACTAGATCGGATTTAACATGCAACAACCCTGAAGGTGTGACTGCTGAGACTTGATTTTAGTCGTGAACTAGATCGGATTTAACATGCAACGCCCCTGAAGGTGTGACTGCAGACTTGATTTTAGTCGTGAACTAGATCGGATTTAACATGCAACGCCCCTGAAGGTGTGACCGCTGAGACTTGATTTTAGTGGTGAACTAGATCGGATTTAACATGCAACGCCCCTGAAGGTGTGACTGCTGAGACTTGATTTTAGTTGTGGACTAGATCGGATTTAACATGCAACGCCTCTGAAGGTGTGACTGCTGAGACTTGATTTTAGTTGTAGACTAGATCGGATTTAACATGCAACGATAATACGATGAAGACATTACAGTCAAATCAGCAAGCTTTGAGGTTAAGTTTGCTATTTAGTTATGCACCAACTAATTATTTCTTGCCATTGTAATAAACAGGGGTTGAACAAAATAACGGAAGCACGTCACCTGTCAACTCCAAGTTTACGTATCTTTAAGGAGAAAAATGTAGCCATATGTTGATTTAACTGTGTATTAATCTATATCATCGAACTTGTCTGTATAATGGTAGTATATTACTGTTTCTCCAGAGAAAGGTGCTAAAAATGTCAAACTATAAAGTTCTGACAGGTTTCCAAAGGGGTTTCATTGCAGGTGAACGTCAAGTGTTATTTTCAAAGGAACCATGTCAAAAGTTATGTCAGGATGGATATCGAAGAACAAAACCACATCAGACAAACTTAACAGTGGTCGAGAAACCTGACAGATCGTGATAGGTCAGAATTAACAGGAAAACAAAAGACTAAAACGTGATAGGTCAGAATTAACTGGAAAACAAAAGACTAAAACGTGAATGTTTGCCCAAAACTTAATGTTGCCTACAACAACCAATCACTGTCCAAAACACCTCGAAGGAGATTAACTGCACAAGATGTATTACCCTGGTATGTCTACAGTAAAAAAACTAATAAAAAAAAACTTAATGTTGCCTACAACAACCAATCACTGTCCAAAACAACTCGAAGGAAATTAACTGCACAAGATGTATTACCCTGGTATGTCTACAGTAAAAAACTAAAAAAAACAAAACTTAATGTTGCCTACAACAACCAATCACTGTCCAAAACACCTCGAAGGAAATTAACTGCACAAGATGTATTACCCTGGTATGTCTACAGTAAAAAAACTAAAAAAAAATATATATAAAAACCAAAGCAAAATAGCATAAAATTTGGACCAAAGGTTAACAGAAGAATGCAGTTTGATCAGATGAATCGACTTTTTACATCTTGTCCGTCAAATTGACGTGTTTATATGGAATAGAAACCAGAGGGAGCTTACAACCCTGAATGTCTTCTGTTACCAATTAAAGATGATGTAGGCTCTGTGATGGTATGGATAGCTTTTTGTTGAAATAGTTTAAGGCTTATGATCTCACTGAATGGGTAAAGTGACAGAAAACGATTATTTAAACCTAATTGCTGACAAAGTTCATCCAGTGGTCACCATTATATTACTGAAATTGTTAAAGATTGGTTCAAAGAATACAAGGAAGATTTGATTGTTTTCAAGCCTCTGTTCAGTCGGTAAGACCAAGCTCAGAACAGATTTCAATCACCACCGTCACTTCAACAATTACAAGAAGCTCTGATCAATGATTGGTATAAATATATTATTGTCTGAAGCACAACGATTCCACGTTTTTTAATATTCTATTTTGTGTTCATTAGTAAATAAAATATAGACATTTCCATTACTTTGTCCAACCTCTGTATGCTTTATGAAAGACCTGGCTTCTTAATATGAATAAACTTGCTGTTGTTCGTAAGACAAATACAGCATGACCAATATGGTAGACAATTTTGGAAGATCCAGTTTAATAACGGTAAAACTTTCTGTACATGGGCCACAGCTGTGGCTTCGAATAACATCGACTGTAAATGTCATTCATTCTGTCTCTGAACGATCACTCGGAATAACAGCAATCTGGTTCTCCTAGGGATGGATGTGTGATGGTGAAAAGTTTGGTTTGTTTAGAATATTGGTAAAACATGTACAGGAGAAGCATGAATCTAGGTATGTGGTCCGTATGTGCAAGGTATGGATGTGTGATGGTGAAAAGTTTGGTTTGTTTAGAATACTGGTAAAACATGTACAGGAGAAGCATGAATCTAGGTATGTGGTCCGTATGTGCAAGGTATGGATGAACTTAGGATAGTGGTCTGTGTGTCCGGGACATGGATGAGCTTAGGATAGTGGTTTGTGTTTGTGGGACATGGACGAGGTTATGATAGTGGTTTGTGTTTTGTGGGACATTAATGAGTTTAGTATAGTGGTTTGTGGTTTGTGGGACATTAATGAGTTTAGGATATTGGGTTGTGTTTTATGACATGGGCGAGTTTAAGATAGTGGTTTGTGTTTGTGGGACATTAATGAGTTTAGGATAGTGGGTTGTGTTTTATGACATCGACGAGTTTAGGTTAGTGGGTTGTGTTTGTGGAACATTAATGAGTTTAGGATAGTGGTTTGTGTTTGTGGAACATTAATGAGTTTAGGATAGTGGGTTGTGTTTGTGGAACATTAATGACTTTAGGATAGCAATGCGTAGTTGTAGGACTTGGACACGTTTAGGTCAGCTATCAGTATGCGCAGGAGATTCATGAGTTTATTACAGAAATCCAAGTAACCAAAGGATGGATTCGTAAGATGAAGTGTTAAGGATCGTGCTGTATTCGCACTTCACTTTACCTTCTTATGCCCATCAAATTTATTTAGAATGTACTCATTCCTATCAGAAACTGATCCATACCGAGGTAAACATAACAAATTACTTATTGGTAATCAATATCACATAGAATTAGAAATATGTTTTTCTTCTTGCTGGCAGTATATTACTCTCTTTCTTCGCCTCTCTCTCGGTTTTTGTTCTCTCTCACATCTCCCGGTTTTCCTTTATCTATTGAACTACTTTCTTTTATATTCCTTTCTAATACTCACACCAAACCGACCTCTTGCTTTGTGAACTTGCACCTGTTTCTTGTATATCGAATGATAGCGTTTGATTACCTAAGGGGAACCTCGTAATCTCTATACCGGCTGAACTTACAAAAGCAGCCGCTCATCACAATAATTTTCTAATGACTTAGAATACAGTAATCACAGAATTCCTTAGTGAGTGACCAAAACTCGGCCGCTTTTAACCCCAACCGATGTTTCTTATACCTAACTGCATAACATGGAAATGTGTATGTTTCCAAGAAATGGTTCAATATAAGTCAAGGGCCCGTTTACCTTCATCAACTCCAACAGCTTGGTAACTGCTGGAGAGAAGACTTAGTACTCAACTTATTTGTCAGTGCCAATCAGAGTTCTATATTGCAACTGATGCGTAGAGTGTACTTCGTGAGTACACACACACACACACAAGTATCAGCTCATGATGGGCAGCGGGTTCGCACGAACAGATGATCGATTAGTTACGGGAATCATTTTGTTAAGGAGGTGGGTCGTTGAAGAACTATAGCCTAAACAGTCAACAAAATGTGTCACTGAAGAAAGACGACTCGTGCGTGAAAAAAAAGAAGACAAACTAACACACAAAAGCTGTGCGTGGGCCCTAATATGTTTCATGAAAAATGTTTCCTGATGAGCAGAATATCGACCCTCATTTGTAGAAGAACCTGAATGAAATAACGATTACAAACTTTACATAGGTTGTGTTTGTTTCTGATGCTATTGAGATCGAGGGTTTCGGTTTTTGTTTCATATTTTGCGCAAAGCTGCACGCGGGCTATCTGCACTAGCCATCCCTAGCAGGGAAGGCTGGTAGTCAACACCTAACACCGCCAACTATGGGGCTACTTTTATTTACCGACAAATATTGGTATTGACCTTCACATTATAACGCCACCCCACGGCTTAAAGGGCAAGCATATTCGGTGAAGGGGATTAGAAACCACGGCCATCAGATAGCGAGTCGATCGCCCTAACCATTGGGCCATGCCAGTGAGGCTTTCGGTTCATTAAGAAATGCAACGTACATTGTTTCTGTTTAATTGTATACTGATTGTAACTCTTCTCTTTCAACACAGCTATCATATTAGTAAATATACAGTTTTCGTTTGTATCAAAAAGCTGTCGCTGATATATTGTTTAGTTTAACCTTAGCAAAATACGGGTAGGTTTTAGATGTGCACTTAGCCTCATATAATCTTTAACCTTAGCAAAATACGGGTAGGTTTTAGATGTGCACTTAGCCTCATATAATCATAGGTACATAATGTTGTAAACTGAAACTGGAAACATTGTTGCGAATCCTTGCATGAATAGAAGATTTTGAAGGGTCTGGTAACAATGATGTACTTGTGTGATTGTTACATGACTTAACATCTCTTGTGTTATATGAAGGGTCTGATAACAATGATGTACTTGTATGATTGTGTAAACGAATGTCTAATTCAAGTGCTGGGGGACGGCTTGCATTAATTTTTTTTAGTTCAGACTTAGCTTTAAGCTGTAACAAATAAAACTTAGAAGACATGTCCCAAGGTATTTCCACTGATTATTTGATGATCTTCCTAATCCTCCAGATTGAAGAACATATTACATATTACACTAAACTTCATCATGTCAACAGCAGACGTGTAACGAAGAGAAAATGACAAGTATTTAACTAGTAGTTGTTGTATTCTTAGCGCAAAGCTATCTACACTCTGTACACCGCCGGGAATCGTACCTCAGATCGGATTTTAGCTTTTAACTCCATAAACCTACCGCCAATTAGGTTACTTAATAAAAACATTACTGGTTATAACCATTGTATTAAAAGTTCATAACTACAGCGGTCTCTAACACTTATCATTATGGCACTATTGTATTTACTTAACTAGGTCGTTAAAAAATAATTGTGCCATTACGATAAGTGCAATAAACCGGCCCTCCATTCTGCGGACTTAGAACGCTAGAAACCGGGTTTCGATACCCGTGGTGGGCAGAGCACAGATAGCCCATTGTGTAGCTTTGTGTTTAATTCTAAACAAACAAAGCAAGAGACCGCTATAGTTATGAACTTTGAGTAAATGGTGTAATCAATAACTGTTGTTGTTGTTCGGTTTTTTCTGTCATTACATGTGTGATTGAAACATCCAAGCCATGTTTGAAATGTACTCAGTGATTCTTTAAGTTGTTTTGGTTATTTTGTAATATTACTCTAGGCACCCATAACTCGGGAACCCTTGCAACTACAACAAAATGGTTTAACCGATTCTTTTGAAACTGAGTTTTTGTTTTTGAGACACAAATATACTTCAATGACTGAGTTCTTTGCTTTATGTGATCGTTGGTCGCTTGTGAGAGATGAGACGTCTATAAAAAAAATAAAATAATTTTTTATCTACCCACTGAAGCTGTGTGATTGAACGAGTCTTACTTCGTTTGCTGGCGATGTACAACACAAGTTTTGCCGATCTATAACACAAGTTCTGGCGATCTACAAAACAAGTTTGCATAGTGTGCTGGTGTAATGGTTGTGTACAAAAAAAAAAACATTGTGGCCGCCAAATATCTTGATTTGAGGATATACCAATGAAAGGGGACACGAATTTGACATCTGGAACCTAAAATACACGTTTTGCGCACGTGGGCTAAAAGGCCAGGTTAGAGGCCTGAAAAGGTTTCAGGTATAGCCTAATTTTGAACTATTGAAAACAGGAAAGACAACCAATCCAATCAGCAGTTACAATGGACATGCTATAATCGTTGTCTTAAAAACTAACACTGCTCTACCATCCTATAAGATTGGTAAGGTTTAGGTTTGTTTGAACTATTGACAACAGGAAGGACAACCAATCCAATCAGCAGTTACAATGAACATGCTATAATCGTTGTCTTAAAAACTAACACTGCTCTACCATACTATAAGATTGGTAAGGTTTAGGTTTGTTCGAAATATAGAAAACTTAAATTGGTTGTCACATACACAACGTTTAAGGTAAAACATAGACTAACCGTTCCATCTCCTGGATCCAACGTCACGGCTGAATAAAACTTAAATTGGTTGTCATGTACACAACGTTTAAGGTAAAACATAGACTAACCGTTCCATCTCCTGGATCCAACGTCACCGCTGAATGACCATTGGTCGGTATCTGGTTTTTCCTGCAAAAAAGAAATAAGTAAATACGTTTGTATTTAAGATACTGCAACAGTTATTTAATTATCAAATCACTAGTTAATTTTACACTTCAATCATCATTTCTGTTCGACGTCAAATGAGCTTTGAGCTTAACTACAAACAATCGTCGTCAAATGACCCCTTACGCCATGTTCCGGTGTAGGTCTGCGGACTTATAGGGCTAGAAACCGGGTTTCGATACCCGTGGTGGGCAGAGCAGAGATAGCCCTTCGTGCAGCTTCGTTCTTAATAACAACCAACAACAACAACAAGTATTCCATAAACTCATATACAGTACGCCCCGGGAAATGTCGTAGTTTTTCAGTTTCATGAAAAACTCTTGATTCCTCGGGGCATGGCGTAATGGGTCAAATCGAACGCACTCTTTCACTGATGTGAAAATGCTTCTTTCTTTCGTTTACAATAATCTATTTCATGAAAAACTCTTGATTCCTCGGGGCATGGCGTAATGGGTCGAATCGAACGCACTCTTTCACTGATGTGAAAATGCTTCTTTCTTTCGTTTGCAATAATCGATTTCATTCTAAAGTGCATTTTATACCAATATCCATAGATAAAAGATTCAGGTGATGATATCAAATTCTTGCCAAACTGTTGATAAACTTTATATACGGCATAATGCCAAACTATCATTATCAAATCAACCAGAACAAAAAAGAAAAAAATGTTGGGTGTTTCATATGGTTGTATTTTTTATAACTTTATGAAGATACGTAGTTACATCTAACTGTATGCAGGGTGTCCAGAAATTATATTAATAAAATTGTTTAGTCGTGTTATTAAATTTAGTAACATTATTTCCAGACGCTGTACACTACATGCAGGCCTTATTCTTATTTTAAAAATAAATTATAGAGTAAAAAAAGAAAAATTTTATTTGGTTACACGAGTTAAAAAACAACTATATATATATACTGTACACTCTAAATTATGGTGATATGTCCTTGAAAATTGAACTGTTTTACATATTCATTACAAAACAATGGGATAAGGAGAACAAAGGTCGTATGGAAATATCATACTTTTAAGGAAGAAAAAAGACTGAACCAAATGTATGTAACAAGTTATAATATTTGCTTTCCACAGAACTTTCCCGGTAGGGAATGGGTAGCCGTTCCTTTTGTTTTTGACCCAATCAGGTGTCGATCAAGGAAAAGCATTGCTTCTGTGTTGACAGTGTGTATCAATAAGTCATCATTTATTTCTAGGAACGAGAGTTGCATCTCAATTCGGAAATGTGCCCTTTCGCTGATACGGGTCTTTTTCTAACTTACCCATATCCGTACTCTAGAGATAAACTGATGGTGTCCTCTGATGAGTAAATCACTCGCTGCTCTGTCAGTTCGCCACGGTCTTCTTGACACGTAACACAGGCAGCTACCAAATATGAAACGCATGTGAAACTGTTAAAAAAAGTTGTGTACAAATTTAACTTAGTTTAAAACTAATAACAAAGACACAATATTCTGTGCATAAATTTAACAATTGATTCATAAAAGTATAGCTAAGCCACAATAATATATTAAAAGAGTTCAAAATTATTGTTTAAACCAGGGTTTCCCAAAGTGGTCGATATCGAACCCCTGGGGTCGATGAGACTGTACAGGGGGTCGAAAATGGCCCCTACGGTAAGGTTGGCCTACGCAACTAGGTCTTCTGAGCAAACAGAGAAACAGACTCAACGTCGAAAAACGTGGGGACTTGAGACTCAAACTCACAAACCTACAGCCCAATATTCATACGCTTGTTAAAGCCCATCAAGCCCATCGATCTCTTTATAGATGATTAAAACCTCATTATTTTTTTTACATTCTATGTTTCCTATCGATTGTATTATAATGAACAAAAGTTGATTATATATTGAAGTTTCATTTATATTCTAAGAATCTGAGGGGTCGACGACAACTTTATAAGTTCGCCAAGGGGTTGACAACTCAAAAAGTTTTGGGAAAACCTGGTTTAAACTGAGTAATGTATGGCCGATAACTTTTGCCAAACAAGGCTATGACTTTGAGAAGGGAAATGTTTATGTAAACATACCCCCTTCCATTTTCACGCCACTCTGATCAGATGTTGTTCGCTGAGCCAGCTGCTTCTTAGAGACTGTTCTCCTACTGCACCTGTCCATTGTTGAACAGATGTTACGCGTAATGACAGAGATTCACGAACATCAACGCTCTGTATATAGCAAGTCACATGTCGTTCTAGCTGGTCTAAATGTTTCATTTTTAATATTGAGCATGTCCGAAATATTTTGTTTGTCTGGTATTAAGCACAAAGCTATACAATAGACAATCTGTGCTCTGGCTACCGCGGTCTTCGAAACCTGATTTTTAACGTTATAAACTTACAGACACGCCGCTGAGCCACAGGTGGTGGGTGTCTGAAAGGAATGACATGGTCTATGATTGTACAACATTCATAATCTTCTAAAAACTGACGTTTCTGGCTGACAAGAAAAACTTACAAGACGTTTCTAAAAATCCTCACGAACATGCTACTCCATAAAAAAAAACTTTCTGGAATTTTCAGGACTATATGTGATATGTATATTGGTTTAATTAAAAATTTATATTTGTTTTCATCCTAGAAAAAAAAATA
>NW_013668206.1:146473-152410 GCF_000517525.1 Limulus polyphemus
TATTCTGTTACTATTCCCATTTCATTACAAATATGGCGCTATTTTGCGCCGTTTTTTACCGTATTTAATTACAGACAAGCAAACAAACAAACAATCTCAGAGTTTTAATAGTATATAGATCACAATACTCAGTGCAAAAAACTTCCCTAAAAATTTGACGAAATCATTTATTTTATTGCAAAATATTAAAGGAACTCCGGCAGTAATTAATAGGATTAATTGTAATATTGATGGTTTTTTTGTTTAATATTTGTGTGTTTGTTGTTAAGCACAAAGCTACACAATAGACTATGTGTGCTGTGCCCACCACGGGTATCGAAACCCGTTCTTTAGCGTTATAACCCCCAGACTTGCCCCTAAGTCACTGGAAAGCTTGATCGATGTATTAGGAGAACGAACAGCAGCTGAAACGACATCAGTATCATCCAATAACTTGCATGTGTTTCTAATAAGATGTTGAAATTCTGTACATTTCTGTGGATGATGTTGTTGTTTTTTTATATTATTTTACTCATCATTGGACAATTTGGAAATTATAACCTAAGATCTAAAGCCTACATGTAATAATACCTTTGATTGGGTCAGCTGTATAATTTAATTTGAATATGGAAATGATTTCTTGATCGCTTCCTGTTTGCAGACATTTCACTGAGCACGTATTATTTAGTTTATTTTTCTCAAGCAAGGAATAATTATGCTTGCTAATTACAGCACCACCTGTCGTCTTTATGTTAAATGAAGAAATTATTTTTTTGTCCTTCAGCGAAAGCGCGGGACTTTTATGTCGAAAGAAACAATAAATAATGTTATTTTGATGAATCAGCAGTTTTCTGACAAAACTGCTGAGTTAATACAGAAGCATTTTGATGATTTTTGTCTTTTGAGAGTACTTTTTACTGCCTTTCACTCAGCTACGTCACATTGCTAAAAATCAATGTCTCTCTGTCTATCTTCAATTTGGCAAGCACCACGAAAACACCTACCGCTTACACTAACGAAATTAGAAGAAAAATAAACAAGGTATAAACTTCTCAAGACAAGAAAAGAGGGCTATTTAGACGAAAACTTGAGGATGTGTAAAAGAAAAGAGGGCTATTTAGACGAAAACTTGAGGATGTGTAAAAGAAAAGAGGGCTATTTAGACGAAAACTTGAAGATGTTTAAAAGAAAAGAGGGATATTTAGACGAAAACTTGAGGATGTTTAAAAGTAAAGAGGGCTATCTAGACGAAAACTTGAGGATGTTTAAAATAGTGGAGGGCTATCTAGGTGAACACTTGGGGATATTTAAAATAAAAGAGGGCTATTTAGACGAAAACTTGAGGATGTTTAAAAGAAAAGAGGGCTATCTAGGTGAAAACTGGGGGATGTTTAACATAGTGGAGGGCTATCTAGATGAAAACTTGAGGATGTTTAAAATAAAAGAGGGCTATCTAGACGAAAACTTGAGGATATGGAGAGGTATACGCTTGAATAACCTAAATGTGACGTATGACATGAAGGTTGCTGGGAATGAAAGAAAGAAGACTTTCACAGCCCTCTTCCTTCACCGATCTCATTACAAACAGTCCTCATAACATTTCAGCCATCACTTGATACACTTATAAAAATATTCTTTGAGCTTGGGGGAGGGAGGGTGACTATTTCTTCCTCTAGGAAGTGCATCCTTTTTTTCTCTGATACTTACTTTTCTTTAGCATGGCTCCAACGTATCTATCTCCTGCTAACTAGGTTTCGTGTTTCTGAACAATTATCTAATCAGCACATTCACCTTGTCAGTGGTGCTTTCATCGTGCAATATGGTGTATTCTGAACTTGTTTTATTTAGATCATTCACTAGTTTCTTTAGCAAGTAGGGTCTTAGGCCACCTCAAATGACGTTGTTGACCCCATTTCAAAACTGTTGGTAATGGGCCACTTATTATCCTACGACACATTTGTTGACCCCATTCCAAAACTTTTGGTAATGGGACACTTATTATTCTACGACACATTTGTTGACCCCATTCCAAAACTTTTGGTAATGGGACACTTATTATTGTACGACACATTTGTTGACCCCATTCCAAAACTTTTGATAATGAGACACTTATTATTCTACGACACATTTGTTGACCCCATTCCAGAACTTTTGGTAATGGGACACTTATTATTCTACGACACATTTGTTGACCCCATTCCAAAACTTTTGGTAATGGGACACTTATTATTCTACGACTACATTTATTGACCCATTTCCAAAACTTTTGATAATGAGCCACTTATTATTCTACGACACATTTATTGACCCCATTTCAAAACTGTTGGTAACGGGCTACTTATTATCCTAGACGAACATCATCCATTATATTAAGCAAATGAAAAGTACTTGCTTGATTCATTACCCCACTGTGTTTCACCTTCCGTGACTTCTGTTGTCATTTTGGTTGAAGATGAATAATTTGGCCAGACAGCAGCTCGTATTGATGTATTATGATCTTAGCAATCTACTTTTCTGATGTCCAGGATTTGTTGGGGGATGAATATTCCGGCTAGTGCATGAGTCTGGGATGTAGAGGTCGAGGGACCAGATTGTGTTGATGTATTCTAGTTGTAGTATTTCTCTTTATGTATTATATATTGCAAACCGTGGTGTCTGTCCGAGCGTTCGTCTGTCTCCCGTTTATGGCGGCGGCGTTTGAAAAGCTGCGCACCGAAGCAAAGCTGAACATTCACTTTTGAATAATGTTGATGCCAAATTTTATTCTACACTAAATTGTTAGGAATTAATCACACTATCATTCACATTTCAAAATATAGATTTACCGTATGTTATAGTTGAGTGACTCTTAGCATGACTGAAATGCTAAACAATTACTTTTCGCGGTGGGTGGTATAAGTAGCTCAGAGCTTTGGTTTTGAGTAAAACCAAAAGTGTAACACAATTAACCTTTTTAAACTACATGAAATAATTTAAACTGATAGATTGATTTAAACTTTTCTCGTCACTGGGGACGGGTACTTTTGTTAGATTAACTTAAATTTTTCCCATCACTGGGGACGGGTACTTTTGCTAGATTAACTTAAACTTTTCCCATCACTGGGGACGGGTACTTTTGCTAGATTAACTTAAACTTTTCGTGTCACTGGGGACGGGTACTTTTGCTCGTATACCATAAGTATTAATATGTACCTTCTGTAGGATGAGAGGAGTAAAAATCTCTTCTTCTCTTCATTTCATCTGTAAAACACAAATTTAATATTATTTCCATAAAACATATCTATTGGTATTTCATCTATAAAATACAAATGTATTATTTTTATGAAACACAAATCTATTGGTATTTCATACATAATACACAAAATATTTTTATCATATAAAATACAAGTGTATTGTTATTCTATAAAATACAAATGTATTGTTATTCTATAAAATACAAATGTATTGTTATTTTATAAAATACAAGTGTATTGTTATTTAATTTATAAAACAAATATATTGTTATTCTATAAAATACAAGTGTATTGTTATTTTATAAAATACAAGTGTATTGTTATTCTATAAAATACAAGTGTATTGTTATTTAATCTATAAAACAAATATATTGTTATTCTATAAAATATTTCCGACAAATAACTAACGTACAAAACCGGTAGTAAAGTTCTAAATTAATAGTCCAGGTTGACTTTTCAGCTAAAGAGCAGTCTAACTGATGCACATCCGGTTTCAACTGAAACCAGAACCGTCATTTGCATGTCTTTAAATCCTTGCGTTCCAGTGATGACGTTGATAACAGTGTTGCAATTTGAATGCACGAGATATTTTCAACTACACTGCATGGGAGCCAGATTTCTGCAATAAGCTGGAGGAGTTACACTGTCAATTAACCCGTACGTTAATCAGTCTGTAATTCTCACTCGTAGGATAATCAATATATATAATATATTCTCAACCCTAGGACAATCAATCTATAATATATTCTCAACCTTAGGATAATCAATATATATAATATATTCTCAACCCTAGGATAATCAATATATAATATATTCTCAACCCTAGGATAATCAATGTATAATATATTCTCAACCCTAGGATAATCAATATATAATATATTCTCAACCCTAGGATAATCAATCTATAATATATTCTCAACCCTAGGATAATCAATGTATAATATATTCTCAACCCTAGGATAATCAATATATAATATATTCTCAACCCTAGGATAATCAATCTATAATATATTCTCAACCCTAGGATAATCAATCTATAATATATTCTCAACCCTAGGATAATCAAGCTATAATATATTCTCAACCCTAGGATAATCAATCTCACTGTAGCACTGGACATGGCCACATTACTCTTGCCATTCAAGAAAAACCAGCACAAATGCTACAAAACTTTTAAAAACCACAATCGTGACCTAGTGGTTAGTGCACTCAACACTCAATCTACGGGTCCTAAATTCGAATTCCACCATCGAGCGTGCTCACCCTTTCGGCTGTGGGGGCGTTATAAAGTTACGGTCAATCCCACTATTCGTTGGTAAAAAGTAGTCCAGGAGTTGGCCCAATTTCTAAATTAGGAACGGCTTGTGCAGATAGTCCCTGAGTAACTTTACGTGAAATTATAAAACAAAACAAACAAAACCATAATAACAGACTTATGCCTAAATCTACCATGATCGGAATATTCCTACTGTACAGATAGATTAACGACATATATATTTTCGGTGAAGCAACATGTCAACTTGATTCTGCCATAGCTCATGGGGGGTATGTCTCATCATGCTCAGATAAATATGGTCGTAGTAATCTTTCAAATACGATTACTTAAGAAACAATTCCATTGTATTCGACTTTCCAGTAAGTATTTTGATTGATATAATACACATTTAGCCCGAAAAGTTTCTGGTATTATACGTTATGGAAAAGTTTAATCGCATTTCACAAGAACGATTTGCATATGTTAATACAGTGGTGAGTCTTCCTAGATGTGCCCTATGATTATATATATATGTGTGTGTCTGTGTTATTCATGCGATAGGACATGCGAATCGCTATGAGTATGGCTGATTTGTTTGCAGTTAAGCACAAAGCTACACAATGGGCTATCTGTAGTGAGGCCACCACGGGTATCGAAATCCGTTTTGAAGCTTTATAAGCCCGAAGACTTACTTACTGGTGTGCCACTGGGGTACACTTCTATGCTGGGAGAGATTTTGCTACAGAAAAATATTCGTATAAACAGATCGTTAAACAGTAAAGAGCCAATTAAAGAACTCGTATAGAAGAGCGCGCCACATGTGACAACAACTGACTCTGAAAGCAAACCCTAAACCCATTCGGTACGTCGTCATCCACACAGTAAGTTACATGGTTACAATGATTAACTTTTCAAGACAAAAGAAGCTGGGTATGAGTGATGTCTCATGAGATAATAAAACAACAGTTTAAAGTTGATGAAAGCTCAAAAACTTCACAAGATTCCAGCCACACCTCTAAATAGTCGCCTATTTTGATCTAAATATGTTTGAGAAAACTGGTATCCCAGTAATGTCATTCAATAACATACCAAGTCCCTCGTTGGACATTTGTGCCTTTGATTTGGTTAAACATGGCGTCGGCTTTCATTCTGTCTTGAGCCCCAGTAATATCATTCAATAACATATCAAGTCCCTCGTTGGACATTTGTGCCTTTGATTTGGTTAAACATGGCGTCGGCTTTCATTCTGTCTTGAGCCCCAGTAATATCATTCAATAACATATCAAGTCCCTCGTTGGACATTTGTGCCTTTGATTTAGTTAAACATGGCGTCGGCTTTCATTCTGTCTTGAGCCCCAGTAATATCATTCAATAACATATCAAGTCCCTCGTTGGACATTTGTGCCTTTGATTTAGTTAAACATGGCGTCGGCTTTCATTCTGTCTTGAGCCCCAGTAATATCATTCAAT
>NW_013668206.1:152795-162318 GCF_000517525.1 Limulus polyphemus
CAATGGATCTGGTATTATGAATGGGCCTGTTTTAACTAGTTTGAACCGCTGTGTCTAGTAATGGGAACGATAACAGACAGAATCTTCTGTGGCAGCCCAGATTCTGAACCGAAGCAAATTAAACTGCGCTGAGATGTATCAGAGTGTTCGTTTGAGAAACATAGGCGACAATCCTGAAAGTGGTTTATTAGCAGTGGTTTAAAAAAAGGCCTAGAGATCTCACTTAACTTAGAGTAATGGCGGTCTATTCCACCAGATGTGTACCAACGGTTGACGTTTGCATCACACCAATCCTGTAGTGGGATGGACCGGTGTTATAGTTTCGGCCTACTTTGAATAGTCTGAAAGTGGTTTATTAGCAGTGGTTTAAAAAAAGGCCTAGAGATCTCACTTAACTTAGAGTAATGGCGGTCTATTCCACCAGATGTGTACCAACGGTTGACGTTTGCATCACACCAACCCTGTAGTGGGATGGACCGGTGTTATAGTTTCGGCCTACTTTGAATAGTCTGAAAGTGGTTTATTAGCAGTGGTTAAAAAAAAGGCCACGAATGTCTTTTAATGTACCGAGCAACCCTAATATACTTGAATTTGACTGGAAAGAACCATATCTTTTTCATCATGAAGACTGAAGATACACAAGGATTCATATCCCATCTCGTCCAGTACTAGTTTCAAACAAATCACGTCTATATTTTGCCAACGTCAATACAGACATACCCCGCCTAAGTCCAAATGAGTAATTCTTGGACGCACTTAATGCCACCTGGTGAAAAGATGTCAATATCTCATTACGATAGCAAATTATTTCCGAACAAGCAGCTGTCAAGTCTATCAACATGTATCAACAGTTGGTGACAGATGTTAACTCCAAAGTCTAGGCTATGACTATAACGTCATATTTACCCATCTACCTCGCACCCCCAAAGATCATAGAGACTCTGACTGAGGACCTCCCCCCCTCTCCCTAATGATTTAATAGAAATTTTATAAAATAACTACTCTAAAGTACTTGTATTGCAATTTATTTGTTTAGAAAAATCAAGCATAAACAGTGATATTTCTTGAAATAAATAAAATTATTGTCAAGAAAAAAAAAAGATATTTCTTTGTAAGGTGAGTTATTCTCGCAGGGCCCCCAGTTCGTTAGAAATCACTGGATTACACAACCTATTTGAGCAGTTACACATGAAATCAAGAAATTACCCAAGTGGCCAATAAATATCTCTATTTTTGGTGAGTTAGTCTCGCAGGGCCCCCAGTTCGTTAGAAATCACTGGATTACACAACCTATTTGAGCATTTACACATTAAATCAAGAAATTAACCAGGTGGCCAATAAATATCTCTATTTTTTTGAAACATAGAGAAAAGTTGATGTATTAACAGAAAAGCTAAGTAAATAAAAACACGTGGCTGAACTTATGTAAGCACTAAATACTTGATTAAATATCACGTGGTGTTATACTTACTTTGAAAGAGGCCAGGAACCAGCTTGTACACAATGTCTTGCAGAGTTTTGTCAGCCCTATATACGAAACAGAAAAATAAACATATGAGCATTGTAAACACAATAATTTGTCAGTTCCATAGGAAACGTTGAAAAACGCACACATCTTATGAGCAAAATAGACTCAGTATTTTTGTCAGTTCCAAACGAAACGTTGAAAAACGCACACATCTTATGAGCAAAATAGACTCAGTATTTTTGTCAGTTCCAAACGAAACGTTGAAAAACGCACACATCTTATGAGCAAAATAGACTCAGTGTTTTTGTCAGTTCCATACGAAACGTTGAAAAACGCACACATCTTATGAGCAAAATAGACTCAGTATTTTTGTCAGACCTATGTGAAACATTTAGACAGTGTAAAAACAATAATTTCTCAGCCCTATTTCCAAGAGAGGAAAACACACACACACGTTATGAGCATTGTGAACACAGTAATTTGACAGTCCCAAACGTAACGTTGAAAAAAAAGCGTACAACTTATGGGCAAAATAGACAGTATTTTTTGTCAGACCTACACGAAACAGAAATAAAGCAAACACACGTACGTCAGTATTATACACAGAACAGAAAAAGGAATACATACACATCTTATGGGCAAAATAGACAGTATTTTTTGTCAGACCTACATGAAACAGAAATAAAGCAAACACACGTACGTCAGTATTATACACAGAACAGAAAAAGGAATACATACACATCTTCTGGACAATATACATAGTGAATAAATGTGGTCAGACATATATGAGACAGAAAAACCATATTTCATATCAACAAATGGTGGATTGAACATATTACAAGAGCAAAATACTAATTATTTTGCTTATAAGTTCAACTACATTAATAATACGATCTGGAACAGAATAGAACATGGAATCGAAGACGTTAAATTTTGCTTACATATGTTACTATTAATCAAGAAAAAATCTATAGAAAATAGTTCTGGAAAACAGAGTGTATATATATATATAATTTCTTACTTATATAGGCTTATATTGCACAAAAGATATGTTTTTGTGAAACATATTTTGGTAACTTATAAGTGGACACCGAGGAACCAACAAAAAATAATTTCATAGTTTATTTAGACTGTTACCTGTATGTAAGAATATCCAGCAACAGAATTAAACCATTTGTATGTGTATTAAGCGATTTATTAGCTATACGTTACAATGTGCAATAGAGGGTTAATTACATTAACAAATATTGGCTTAGTTACCTGATGTTCAACAGAGGGCGTGTCTTGTGTACTTGGACCTCACAAATCGGACAAAACTTGTTGGTGTCCAGATAACGTACGATGCAAGTTTTACAAACTAGAAGGATGATAAACAAAGTTATTTTATTAATCACACAAAACATCTGTATATTACGTTTAATTTACATGTTTCTAGTAGAGAATGATACCATGATACAATAATACAATGATACAATAATACAGTAATACAGTGATACAATAATACAATAATACAGTGATACAATAATACAATGATGCAATAATACAATGATACTATGATACAATAATAGAGTGATACAATAATACAGTGATACAATAATACAATGATACGATGATACAATAATACAATGATACGAGATACAATGATACAATAATACAATGATACAATAATACAATGACACAATAATATAATGATACGATGATACAATGATACGATGATACAATGACACAATAATACAATGATACGATGATACAATGATACGATGATACAATAATACAATGATACGAGATACAATGATACAATAATACAGTGATACAACAATACAGTGATACAATAATACAGTGATACAATAATACAATGACACAGTGATACAATAATACAATGACACAATAATACAATGATACGATGACACGATGATACAATAATACAGTGATACAATAATACGATGCTGGAGTGTCATCAATCTGATGGATAACAATTTTTTCATGTTTCCACTCCGCTTTCACCACATAGCTTTCTGTATAATGATTAAACATACTGGAGAAAAATTAATAAGTATGCGATGTAATACAGACTTTCTGAACAAAAGAATATCAAATGAAACTATCAATACCTTCTATAATATATTCGGTGGAACTCTAAAATGTGTCAGGAATACTTGTAACACGCGTCATTATGGTATCTCAAGAGTCTCCAACGGTATATTAGGTACAACTCTAAAATGCGTCAGGAATACTTGTAACACGCGTCATTATGGTATCTCAAGGGTCTCCAACGATATATAGGTACAACTATAAAAATGTGTCAGGAATACTTGTAACTCGCGTCATTATGGTATCTCGAGGGTCTCCAACGGTTTATTAGATACAACTCTAAAATGCGTCAGGAATACTTGTAACCCGCGTCATTATGGTATCTCGAGGGTCTCCAACGGTTTATTAGGTACAACTCTAAAATGCGTCAGGAATACTCGTAACTCGCGTCATTATGGTATCTCGAGGGTTTCCAACGGTATGTGATGTACAACTCTAAAATGCGTCAGGTACACTTGTAACACGCGTCATTACGGCATATCAAGAGACAATTCCAAAATGTGTCAGGGATACTTGTAACTCATATGCCCTTCAGTATGGTCCCGGGGACAGTTTTATGAAATCTCAAGGAAACTTGTAAGATATAACTGGAACAATATTATTAGCCGCGGCATAGTGGCTCATAGAACGTCTCTAAGTTTTTGCTTGTTTGTTTGTTTTTTAAGTACAAACTTTTAGCTCGTAGCTCCATCATCTCTTGACCGATTTGAGATTTATTTACAGTTTTGGTCTCAGAAGGTCAAACCCTTTCGATTGATGTATTTGACCACGCCCAAGGTCTCATAGCTTAATTTACTCTAATCCTGCCTAAAAGAATTTCAATTTAGAGGGGTAGACTGTTAGAGAAGAAATCCTGATGAGTAATAAAATTAAATCGGGTATACGCGCGCCCTATCCTTGGTATTGCTGGCGCATAAAAATATAACTAATAAAGAAGGGGGGGGGGAGGTCTCATAGATTAATTTACTTTACTCCTGCCTAAAATAATTTCAACGGCTATTGAGGATTCCATCTTGTATAACATAGCACATGTAAAGTATAACAAAACGTTTCAATAAAATATAATTACTTATAAGTCAAATCCGGTTTAGTATCTCAAGGAAACTTGTATAACATAACATTAGCGGTTGTGAAAAATATCAGGATTAAGTTTAAAGTACAACGCACGTAAGTGATATGTAAAATGTTACACTCCCCAATTATATCTTATGGCTGTCAATAAAACAGTTCAAGCTTACTTTAATGATATCTCAGGCATGCATATCTTTGATGTCTCGAAGTCATGTCATTTGTATCATATCTTAGGCATGCGACTCTGATGTCTGAGGGTCATGTCATTTGTATCATATGACAGGCATGCGACTCTGATGTCTGAGGGTCATGTCATTTGTATCATATCTTAGGCATGCGACTCTGATGTCTGAGGGTCATATCACTTCTATCATATCTTAGGCATGCGACTCTGATGTCTGAGGGTCATGCCATTTGTATCATATCTTAGGCACGCGACTCTGATGTCTGGGGGTCATGTCATTTGTATCATATCTTAGGCATGCGACTCTGATGTCTGAGGGTCATATCCTTTGTATCATATCTTAGGCATGCGGCTCTGATGTCTGAGGGTCATATCATTTGTATTATATCTTAGGCATGCGGCTCTGATGTCTGAGGGTCATGTCATTTGTATCATATCTTAGGCATGCGACTCTGATGTCTGGGGGGTCATGTCATTTGTATCATATCTTAGGCATGCGACTCTGATATCAGGGGGTCGTGTCATTTGTATCATATCTTAGGCATGCGACTCTGATGTCAGGGGGTCATGTTATTTGTATCATATCTTAGGCATGCGACTCTGATGTCTGGGGGTCATGTCATTTGTATCATATCTTAGGGACGTTATATATATATTAAGAACATTTGGAAGATAACATTTCAAAATTGTCTTTGAACGTCTCATAATCCCTTTTACGAACTATAAGTCTGACAGTAACATCCGTTGTGACGTGGCATAACAAATTCATAGATCATTTCTCTAGTTATCAGGGTTCAACAGTTGTTTACGTGTGTAATCTAAAAACACTGTGGCACATCTGTTTCAGGCACTGTTTAGAGTCCTTAGTACTGTATACTTTTGACCGCTAAGCCTATATTTTGTTTCCCGGTGATCTGGGCATTAGTATTTATGGATTAGTCCGTTCCTCGTCAAATCACAAACTATGAGTATTATTGATTGTCTTGTGATTTAATAGCGATTCTAATACCTTTAGACAGATTCATTCGGGAACTAGATACTCAGAAGTAATACGATTTTTCTTGATTTCCATTAAAAAAAACAAAAAACAACCTGCGGTATCTCAGTAAGGAAGACTATATATATATATGATACTATGTCATAAATTGTTGGAATATAAGCTAAGCAGAGTGTGGATTAATGTAGTTATTTATACTTGAAGTCGGGTTTTACATCAGTCGCGTGTGTCGTTGTGTATGTTAATAAATTCAAGAAATGTGGGTTATGATGAAAAATTAGATTATCGGTTAGAACTAAAATAAAAAGTGGTTGTTAAAAAACATTAATGGACCATGTAACTCGATCTGTTTTTAATAATTAAAGTATTACAAAAAATAAGCGTTACTTACAAGAAGTAAGGGGGTAGGTTATGTATCCCTCTTACTTTTTCATTAAAAGGGGGAGTCACCCCCTTACAGTTTAACTGTAATAGTCTGTTGAGTCATTTGGGCGTGCTCTCGCTGAAAATATAAACCACTCTCCGCTCAAGCCCCCACCTCTCCACAACTTTTAAAGCCAAAATTGGGCTCGTATTATTCATTGTCCTTGGAGTACCCCACAATCAAGTTTCTACTGCTATAACACGATATGAATGTTTATTATATACTAACGGGTAAAGTGAAAACATTACAACGTTAACAGCCGACGTTAAAATGACAAAAAATTAGATATTTTTGGATTGGTCATCAAAAGCGAAAGTAAGTGC
The DNA here is from genome assembly GCF_000517525.1 of Limulus polyphemus. Taxonomy (NCBI): domain Eukaryota; kingdom Metazoa; phylum Arthropoda; class Merostomata; order Xiphosura; family Limulidae; genus Limulus; species Limulus polyphemus. The sequence continues at coordinate 159,354 of NW_013668206.1, forward strand.
GTCAGGGGGTGGGGGATATTAGCTTCCCACAATCCCCTGCTCCATCTGATTTGTTTCACATTCACGCGCAAAACTACATAACAGATATCTATCTGCGCAAAGTCGTCCCTAATTTTTAAATAATAGACTAGAGGGAAAAACATCTAGTCAAAAGCACCCGCCGCCAACTCTTAGGCTACTAATCGAATAGTGGGTATTTGACCGTTTCTATTTTAACGTAACGTCGCGCGAACAATGAATCTTCGGGTTGACAGTATGGGCACTGCTGTTTTGAAAAACAATATTACCAAACAATGTCTTAATGAAATGACTTTTCTTTCAGTGTGAATCTCATTCAAAGCCACATGAACGTTAATTTGATTTTATGTTTGTTTGTTTGTAATCAAGCACAAAGCTACACAATGGGATATCTGTGCTCTGCCTATCACGGGTATCGAAACCAGGATTCTAGCGTTGTAAGTCCGCAGACATACCACTGTGCCACTGGGGGGGGGGCGGATTTTATGCAGAGAAATATTAGGTTACTGCGTTTATCAATACCCAAAAATTAATACCCTGCGTCCACCATCGATACTATCTGTAGACGTTGAGCTCTGAGAAATTATATCATAATGAATGTCAATAACAATGACTAATGAACACTGAGACTAAACAATAGCACGCTTGTAAGTCACTTGTAAACCGAAACTTTTGTCTTTCATTAATACCGGCTATTGTATCCCTATTAATGAAATCGATGACCGCAGAGAAACGTTTTGAAAGATTTATTTACAACAGCAATACGTAATTAATTAACGAGTCTACACGTGTGCAGGATATCAATCAGTACATACGCGGAGCGGTGGGGTGAGACAGATGATGCAATTTTACGTGACTAGCACCTGTCACGTGCTCTACAAGAAAGCACGATACAGAGTTTCTACCAATAAACATCAAAGGCGTCGGAACTGGGGGTGCTGTAGCACCACCAATTTTACATATTTGACCCATATAGCAACTGTAAATTATATTATTATATTAATTTTATGGGGGACATGCCCCCAGACCCTCTAGATTGAGATGCCTTTGGCAGCTCCTTATTCTTTCAATCTTTCGTTATCAAATCTGCATGTCTAGCCAAGCACCCACTCCTTTTACACCACTGAACATCAAAGTAAAAATATTGTAAATAAATGTTTAGGCACTATTCCGTCCAAGATGTCGCTCAGAATTTCAGTAATTGTACGTCCTCCCCTCGTGGATCACCAGGATTCTAGCGTTGTAAGTCCGCAGACATACCACTGTGCCACTGGGGGGGGGGGCGGATTTTATGCAGAGAAATATTAGGTTACTGCGTTTATCAATACCCAAAAATTAATACCCTGCGTCCACCATCGATACTATCTGTAACGTTGAGCTCTGAGAAATTATATCATAATGAATGTCAATAACAATGACTAATGACATTAACGATGACAATAACAATGACGATGTGTTTGGTGACGTAATAAGAGCAACTTAATCATCAATACTAAGAGGCTGAGTGTAAAACTGTTCGTATATGTATACACACCTTGATAATTCATTCTATAAACTCGTGTTTCAAAATAATACTTTTGCAAAAAAACATTAAAAAAATTTGAAATGTGGCAAAAACTGAATACAATATTTAAAACTACAATGATTTTATTATAACTTGTGAAACTACACCGTACATAAAAATGTCTGCATGAAAATGATGATAATGAATTAGGAAAATTGAGAAGGAAATATTGATTATGGATGCCATAAATTAGTGCGTGGCTGTTGACAATGAAATACTGACCTTCAGTTATGTACGTCAATAAGCGAATAATGAGAATTAAATTACTTCCAGATATCAATATAAAGTTTAAAAAGAAATACTGATGATATATTCTGTAAATTAATATATCAAAATATAACTCATTTATTTGTTTAGAATAACATCATTTGATCTGTGAACTGCTGCACGGAAGTTCTCGTTTTCAACAAGACACGTCCCCAATGGGACAGCGGTAAGACTACAGATTCACAACACTAAAATTAGAGGTTCGATTCTCCTCGATGTGGCTTTGCTATGAAAAACACACGATACGTAACAAGACACGTCCAAATCAATATTTTACAAGTCACAGTTAAAACAGTTTCAACAAAAAAATGATGTAATTATTCATACACATATTTTTCACGGGGGACATGTCCCCCACAGTTTTTTTTATAGGATACCCCCATGTATATCCTATTTACAGAAACTGTCTTCTTACATACTTTTGAAAACAAAGTTACGTCATTATATGTAGTGGAGTTCTAAATTAATTTCATATGATCAATGAAACTTTTTTTTTCAAAATTAACCGACAGTACGAAACTTTCTTACAGAGAATTTATATGTATATATTAATAGAAGAAGGGCGAAAAATTAAAAGAAGAAAAGACACATTTCCACAAAACTGTTGAAGGGACGAGGCCACTAATTCATATACGAGAAGAGGAGTTACATCGACTTGCGAACACGTGCCATATGGCGCGAGTCTCGCACAACACGGGGAGTTTGAAGTGCGAATGTGATGGTTGACACGCGCGGGAAGAATGAAGCCCACAGAAAACTAGCTATTGATTTCTTTCTACGCGGTATACTCAAAGCGTATATTTGAAGGATCTCTAACAACACAATGACACAAAACAATCTACTGATGCGAATTCCCGACGGAGATCAAATAGTTTTAAGTCTCTTTGGGTACCCATTCGTTACATTATCAAATAACTATGGTATTTAAGACATTTTTCGTGGCGAATCACGAATGCCACAAGTATTGATTAAACTGGACGACAACCAGGACACGTCTGACTTCCAACTAACAACAACGCATAGCTTGGAAGCCACATTCGAAGAATTTTGATTTGAATTCCTACATTGTTTGTTTGTTTGTTTTGTGTTTTTTTTTAAATTTCGCGCAAAGCTACA
>NW_013668206.1:162328-174283 GCF_000517525.1 Limulus polyphemus
GACTAGAGGGAAGGCAGCTAGTCATCACCACCCACCGCCAACTCTTGGGCTACTCTTTTATCAACGAATAGTGAGATTGACCGTCACATTATAACGCCCCCACGGCTGAAAGGGCGAGCATGTTTGGTGTAATAGGGATTCGAACCCGCGACCCTCAGATTGCGAGTCGAGTGCCTTAACCACCTGGCCATGCCGGACCCCTACGTTGTTTTTGGTAAAACATCTTCGATCAATCACAAAATAAAGCAAGTTCGGAAAAATATAAGTGGGCCAGTGGTACGTTTACGAGTTTACAACATTCAAATCCGGGGTTCGATTTCTAGACAAAAAACATTGTTTAGCTTTGCGCTTAGAAAACAACACATACATACACCCAACAGACCTGGCCCCGCATGGCCAGGTGGTAAAGGGAGCTCGACTCGCAATCTGAGGGTCGCGGGTTCGAATCCCCGTCACACCAAACATGCTCGCCCTTTCAGCCATGGTGGCGTTCTAACGTGACGGTCAATCCCACTATTCGTTGGTGAAAGAGTAGCCCAAAAGTTGGCGGTGGGTGGTGATGACTAGCTGCCTTCCCTCTAGTCTTTCGCTGCTAAATTGGGGACGACTAGCGTAGATAGTCCTCGTGTAGCTTTGCGTGAAATCCAAAACAAACAGACACAACAGACTTTACAACATAAAACTTCCACGAACCTTATTAGCTACAGATCTCTTTTGATTCATCCCTTAAGAAAGTAGGTCTACTTTTTGAAAGAGCTTTTTACTTTGACACTAAACACTATAACCAGAGTGCTTTCGATTTTCCGAACACCATAAATGAAGCTTTTATTTTATTATCATTATTATGTATTCCGTGTGATTTCTTAAACTAGCATTTCTCAGGATAGCTACTCTTGCTTTTATGTTTTTACCCCGGTGGGACAGCGGTAAGTCGACGGGCTTACAACGCTAAAATCCGGAGTTCGATTTCCCTCAGTGGACACAGCAGTTAGCCCAAACAAAGCCATCTGATGTCGCAATGGCCTAGCTATCCCAAATATTAAACTATACAACTCAAAAATGTGTTGTTTTTTATGTTCATTTCAGAGCAGCCTAATAAAAAGTTTCATATTTTCAATTCATACCAAAAAAGAGAGAGGCCGGTGGCGTAACTACAAAAGGTGCCCCCCCCCCCCCGCATTAAAAGTAATTGGGCCCCAACATTCATTTCCCAAAAATTGTAGGTACGATTCTGGCTGATTGAATAGTACAACTGCCCTTTATTTCAAACAGACCCCCAGTGGCACAACGGTATGTCTACGGACTTACAACGCTAGAAACCGAGTTTCGATACTCGTGGTGAGCAGAGCACAGATAGCCCATTGTGTACCTTTGTACTTAATTACAAACTTATTTCAAACAAACTAAATTGTATGTCTCTCCCCTTATCGGCAATTCTTAAATCTGTCAGGTCCCCCGACAACTGCGGGGGTTCCAGAGTAATTTATCTATAGTCTTTATACTTACAGGAATGAAGACATTCAGTAACAGTCGTAGCATCGACGAAGTAGCCACCACACAAGACACACGTCAAGTAAGGGTTCACGTCCACCACAGGAAGTCGGGATAGCCGATTCATGACCGAACTGAAATAGAGCGAGGAGAAATAAATAGACACGTCGGTTGCCAAGACAATAAGGCTGCAACAGAATTCGTATTCTACAGATAACATGAAATTGAATCTCTTAGAGTTGAGAAAGATAAGGTTAATTCTCTAAAATAAACCTAATATCTGTAAAATAATCGAATTCATAAGAAATAATAATATATGAGTAACAAGCATTGTGTTTTATTAGAGTGTAGTAAATACTATAACTAGCCAATTGTGTTAGAGATAATAACATATGTTAGAGAGTAACATTATGTTTTATTAGAGTATAGTAAATACTGTAACTAGCTAATTGTGTTAGAGATAATAACATATTTTAGAGAGTAACATTATGTTTTATTAGAGTATAGTAAATACTGCAACTAGCTAATTGTGTTAGAGATAATAACATATGTTAGAGAGTAACATTATGTTTTATTAGAGTATAGTAAATACTGCAACTAGCTAACTGTGTTAGAGATAATAACATATGTTAGAGAGTAGCATTATGTTTTATTAGAGTGTAGTAAATACTGTAACTAGCTAATTCTGTTAGAGATAATAACATATGTTAGAGAGTAGCATTATGTTTTATTAGAGTATAGTAAATACTGTAACTAGCTAATTGTGTTAGAGATAATAACATATGTTAGAGAGTAACAAGCATTGTGTTTTATAAGAGTATAGTAAATACTGTAACTACTAATTATTCTAGAGATAAAGGCTTGCTGATAAAGCGTTAATTTTAGCTTTTAAATGATATACAGAAAGCTAAATCTTGTTGTTATAAAGAAATATCGTAGAGCATGGGTTCCAAACGTTTCTCAGCACAAGCCCCCCCCCCCCCAGAACGTATCGTATTCTAACTGAGGTCTCTCACCCAATGAATCTACAGATACAGAGGGCCTTAACAATATTGTGTATTTGCTACAACCTCCATGATACTTTCCAGCGGCCACTGCCCTAAAGAGGTAGGTCTCGTGAGAGTGTAAGGTACACTGCGATGTACTGAGGGTTAATTAATCACACGTTAAAACAATGATGTTCCAGGTCCCATATTGCCCTTTACACTATTTCATCTTTCACTAGTCGTACAAAGTTTCATGGCCATGGGTTAATCCACCATTATCTAACTCTCAATATGTGCTGTAACGAATTTCTCGTCCCCCCAGTGGACCAGTGGTAAGTTTACGAACTTATAACGCTAAATCTTGGGGTTTGATTCCCCGTAGCCTATTGTGTAGCTTTTGCGCTACAATAAACAAAAACATGTTTCTGTGAGAGACAATGAGGCCAGTCTTAAACCACAGTTAAGCAGACCAAAGACACAGGCGTCTATTGAAACTGTATCAGGATACATGACGAGTGTCTGATCGAATGGTACTGTTGTAATTCCACTTTCTTCTCATAAAATCATTGATTTCGATTTGCGACTGGAAGCTTGTGAGATTTTGCTTATTATGAGTGTAATTTCCCCGAAAGGGGGCCAGAGGCCACCTGTTTTAACCATTCGCACCACTATACCGTAGTGTGTTTTCTGTTAGTCGGTCAGTAGACACTAAACTGACGTCACATAAGGGACGCTTAAGGATGTAATTTGTACTGTCGTGACGCCAGTAAAACGTGCACATGCCATGAATCACGAGAAGAATCATGCACTCGGTAGGTTACAACGCAGCATAACATACGAACTTCAAAAGCAAGAAATAAAAATAGTTGTTACTCTTAATTTTGGATTTATTTAGTCTTGAAACAGAACACTTTCGGGGACCCTGCGGAAGTATATCTAGTTGTTAGATACCTCTTCCTAATTATGGTTATATTTCCATCAGCTACTTTAACTTATTGAACAAGTTTACGAGTTACAAATACATTCAAAGGTTGGAGAAAAAAGCTACGAAATGGTGCATTTTATCCAATTAATAACACTTTTTTAGTTTTGATAATACTTCAGTAGCTGCAAAACTGCATGACTAATTTAACTAGCTTTATCTCCCAGCAGACCTGATAAACTTTAATAGTGAGATAAAGTGTTGAACTTAGCGTTTTATCCAAAAGTACATGTGATTTGGATTTAATGTACGTTTTATTTTACATGTAAACCATTTTCAGTTTTAGATTTTTTTTATCACAGAACTCAACATTAAAAAATGAATTACTCCAATAAATGGAGTAATTAATCATACGAAACCTGGAACTTTATTAAAATTGATGATAAAAAAAGGACAAGGTTAAGTTGTGTTAACATTAAGTTATGTAATGTTTCCCCAAGCTCACTGGCGCTCCCGGTGGCTCAGCTGTAAACCTGTGTGTTTATTACGCTTAACAACAAACATACAAGGTCACAGGCATTTCCACAAAGTTATGTTATCAACGTAACTTACAGAAAAACACCCGAGGATAAAAAAAACAAAAAACGAGGCATTCATATTATACCATGTCAATTCTGTGAGAAAGGTTATGTAGGTGAAACCGGAAGAGGTATTGACACTAGAGTTTCTGAACATAAGAAAATACATAAAATATGGAAACCACAAAAATGTCATTTTTCTTCACATGAAACAGATAACCACATAAAAAAGAAGAAAATTGTTTAATCAAAAGCCTGCCTAATTTCAACACCTCCCAAGGTCACTTTACACTTCCTGACCTCCTGTGTCCTTAAGGGAATTCCAAAATTAGGGGTCACGTAAGCGTTTGTTGACCAGTTTTCCCTGAGACTGAAGAGGACGCACGAATGTGTTGAAACTAGTTTCTCTGATATCAGACTTCGGACAGTTTGTTCCGTTTACTGTGATTTTTTTATTAATTGCTATACACGATATTGTGTTCTTTTTATCATTATTATTACGCTTTAAACCTTGTTCTTTTATATCTCTTTTTTCTTCTTCTTCTTCTTTTTTGAGGCTTCAGTAAAGGCTTGGGACCTAATCGCCATATTTCTAGTGACCACCAACGTAAGGAATTCTCTAAACTGTAAAGCCATTGTGTTCAAAGATAATCAATTGCGCTATCAAAATCTGTCTTCTTAGCAGCTTCACGTGGTACTTGAGGTCACAAAGATTTGTTGTTACGCGGGGCGAACCGGCTGACTTCTAAACTCCACTCGTCACAAGCGCACGTGGCTACTGTCGATATTAACCCCTCCCATCTCGGGAGCCAGCTGACGTCACTCAGAGTTTTGGTACGCCAAGTCCGAAGGCCACCGCAATGAGTTCACGTGCGGTATGAATAACTATCGCACCAATGCTACCGACTCTTCTGTCGGAAGATGTAATTGTCTTTTATCGTGCAATCCGTCAATTAGTACTGTCGATTTACGACACAGTAGCCACAACAGGGGCTAAACTGGTGTGGCAAAATACAATACTCCTTGTTCTACTTATACGGACGGACGGACGTCTTCTCTTCATTTAAAATAAAGAGCAAGTATACATGAAAACTTGCGCTGCATCAAATAAGGAACAGATGAGTTTTCCAACAGGTATGGACTCGCTTTGATTGGTAAAGCACAAAGAGTCCACTGTGAAGCTTTGCGCTTTAGAACATATAAACTAACGTACGTTATTATGGATCCAGAATTCGATCCTGCAACCAATAAATTTATGGAGCCACAAGAAAGCTTACATAGGTAAGAAAAAATGATCCAAAAATCGGGTGCAGTCCATATGACCCATTGCTAATTTTAGGTTAAAGTATAAAGGTATTTCACACTTTGATCCAATTTGTTGCCCCCTGTGGCACAGCGGTATGTCTGCGGACTTACAACGCTAGAAACCGGGTTTCGATACCTATGGTGGACAGAGCACAGATAGCCCATTGTGTAGCTTTGAGCCACAAGAAAGCTGTGTTATAAGAAAAATGATCCAAAAATCGGGTGCAGTCCATATGACCCATTGCTAATCCTAGGTTAAAGTATAAGGCATTTCACACTTTGATCCAATTTGTTGCCCCCTGTGGCACAGCGGTATGTCTGCGGACTTACAACGCTAGAAACCGGGTTTCGATACCTATGGTGGGCAGAGCACAGATAGCCCATTGTGTAGCTTTGTGCATAACTTCAAACAATCCAATCTGTTGAAATAGAAAACGACTATTAACAATAGCTTGCACACTACAAACCTGCATACAACGTGTGTATGTATACACCTCTAGTCTTAGTCCGGCTTACGTTAAGAATGGCACTCAAAAGTAACTGATATTTCCGATCAACGTTTATATAGGATGCAGAGCTGCAGTCTAAGATCTCTGTTCTTACACAAGTATTATGATCTACAAGATTCAACAGACTGAACAGGTTTTAGCAAGCTCTGCTACATGTGATTTTATGTTACACGACTCACAACCACACATTAGCAAGTGACCACATCACTGCTACATGTGACTTTACGTTACACAACTCACAACCACACATTAGCAAGTGACTACATCACTGCTACATGTGACTTTACCGTTACACGACTCACAACCACACATTAGCAAGTGACCACATCACTGCTACATGTGACTTTACGTTACACAACTCACAACCACACATTAGCAAGTGACCACATCACTGCTACATGTGACTTTACGTTACACAACTCACAACCACACATTAGCAAGTGACTACATCACTGCTACGTACACAAAACTAAAATAACTCATATGGATCAAAAACTTTAATGACGTCACCAGTCTCCAATGTGCGTCAAGTTGATCTTCCTACCTCAGTCTAGTCTACAATGTTGGAGAAGACTGCCTAGGGCCTTATATCTTGGTGTTCGTCATCCGTGTCTAGCGGTGATGGCCAACGTACCAGAATCGTGATGTTTTCTAACGGCTATGACGATAGTAAATATCGCTTGTTTTCAGCAGGCCATATTAACTGTAATAAACAAATTTTTCAAATATACACTAGGTCGTAGTAACTCCAACAAATATATGTAACAAATACACACTGTAGGTTACAATGACGTTAACAAACAAATATAACAAATATACAATAGGTTACAGTGATGTTAATAAACAAATATACACTAGGTTACAGCAACGTTAATTAACAAATATATAATAGGTTACAGTGATGTTAATAAACAAATATAAACTAGGTTACAGTGATGTTAATAAACAAATATAAACCAGGTTACAGTGATGTTAATAAACAAATATAAACTAGGTTACAGTGATGTTAATAAACAACTATAAAGCAGGTTACAGTGATGTTAATAAACAAATATAAACTAGGTTACAGTGATGTTAATAAACAAAAATAAACTAGGTTACAGTGATGTTAATAAACAAATATAAACTAAGTTACAGTGATGTTAATAAACAAATATAAACTAGGTTACAGTGATGTAATAAACAAATATAAACTAGGTTACAGTGATGTTAATAAACAAATATACACTAGGTTACAGCAACATTAACAAACAAATATACACTAGGTCACAGCAACATTAACAAACAAATATACACTAGGTTACAGTCATGTTAACAAACAAATATACGCTAGGTTACAGTCATGTTAACAAACAAATATACACTAGGTTACACTGATGTTAATGAACAAATATACACTAGGTAACAGCAACGTTGATTAACCAACAAATATACACTAGGTTACAGTGATGTTAATAAACAAATATACACTAGGTTACAGCAACGTTAACAAACAAATATACACTAGGTTACAGCAACGTCAACAAACAAATATACACTAGGTTACAGTCATGTTAACAAACAAATATACACTAGGTTACACTGATGTTAATGAACAAATATACACTAGGTAACAGCAACGTTGATTAACCAACAAATATACACTAGGTTACAGTGATGTTAATAAACAAATATACACTAGGTTACAGCAACGTTAACAAACAAATATACACTAGGTTACAGCAACGTCAACAAACAAATATACACTAGGTTACAGCAACGTCAACAAACAAACAAATATAAATTTCACTAGCTGACTGATGTTAACAACAGATATAACAAATACAAACTAGGTTACAGCAAACAAATATACACTCGGATGTAATGAGAGCAACAAAGAGATATATTAGTCTGGCGTAAAGGTAAATAGCATAAAAGTAGTAACTTTACGGCAGGCCACTGTAAGGTAGTTTACACACATACCATATATATCCCAGTCTGTGCTAGTGGTAGCTATCGGACATTCCAAATATACATCAGTCTATATATAGTAACAGTAACTAACGTATGTGTAGCAAGCTATAAAGAAGGCAGCTTCTGAAAAAAAAAAAACACGTGTTTCTAGGAATCGGTATGGTTTTTGAAATGACATGTTTGCTGCTAACATGCTGGTTTCTTACTATAGTAATGCGCGGATTTTATTTGAAAATAAAATATCCTTAGGTATGGTTTTTGAAATGACATGTTTGCTGCTAACATGCTGGTTTCTTACTATAGTAATGCGCGGATTTTATTTGAAAATAAAATATTGTTTTTGAAATGACATGTTTGCTGCTAACATGCTGGTTTCTTGCTATAGTAATGCGCGGATTTTATTTGAAGACTGTCAATATATATATATAGCAAGCTGACTTATATTAACATACTAGCCAAAGTACTCGGCTTCGCTCGGGTTATTAGATTGATATTTTAATGGTCGACTCCGTGTGTGTATATTTTGAATATATTTTAGACATGAGATACAGCCAAAAAATGTCAACTCTATTTTCTTTTCATGGGCCAAAATTCTTTAACTGTTTTGTTTGATGTCATTTCCCGAACTTTGTTTATTTCTTTATACCTTTTCTAGTATTCTTGGGTTATTTTCCGTGGGTCCTGGGAGGTCCTAATGCCTTTGTCCCCCCCCCCCTCCTTTTACTGACTAAGAAATGTTTGGCCCCATACTCTGTTGAATTTTGTTCATTTTTTGGTAAGATATGTCCATTTTTGTACCTAATTTGTGCCCATTTTTGGCAGATTTTTTGTTCTTTCTCAACACTATTTGGCAGAAAACATCCACATATTATTCATTCAGTAAGTGAGAATCAGAAACAAATATGATAATTTTCTATAGACCTTCAGGAAGCAGAATTATAGGGCTGTAGGGCAAAAAATTGGCCAAGATTTTTTGAGCTATGGCGGTCTCACACACAGACAGGATCTTTTATTATTATAGATTGTTTCAGGACTTGTATGCTTTAGTATAGAAAGCTGGCTTAACGGAGTGCGCTATCTGTAATATACCGTGAAGGTTATTAGCATATTGTTTCAGGACTTAGATGGCTTAGTATTAGTATAGAAAGCTAGCTTAACGGAGTGCGCTACACGTGATATACAGTGAAGGTTATTAACATACTGTTTCAGGACTTTAGATGTCTTAGTATAGAAAGCTGGCTTAACGGAGTGCGCTATCTGTAACATACCGTTAACGTTATTAACATATTGTTTCAGGACTTGCACGTCAGAGTATACAAAAAGCTGACTTAACGTAGTGCATTACACGTAATATACCGTGAAGATTTATTAACATAATGTTTCAAGACATAGATGTCTTAACAATTCCTACTTGCACAAACTCGTAGGTCAGAGTTCAATACACTAGGACCTGATGAATACGTTTTTCATACAGTGTATTAATACAAGAAATAAACACCAAAATGTCGTTTTTATTTAATTAGAAACTCAACGCTTCGCTTTACAGCTTCTTCAGGAGCGTTCACTAAAACATAAACCGAAACTAACAGTCCAAAGCTTTGTTATGTCTAATTAAATAAAAAACACATTTTGATGTTATAAGGTCGTTTATTTCTAGTATTAATATGTCTTCTAAACACCAATCTGAACTACAGATATTAACTAATGAATAAGTCTTTTAGTTTACAGTCTGTACATTTATATATTTTTTCCCCAATACTCGAAACATTACGCTGAACTTATCCCACTCTGAGTTACTATTTATCGTTTTGCCCTCCAGTGGCACAGCGGCGTGTCTGCGGACTTACAATGCTAAAAACCGTGTTTCGATACCCGTGGTGGGCAGAGCACAAATAGCCAATTGTGTAGCTTTGTGCTTAATTAGAAAGCAAACGAGCAAAATTTGTCGTTTTAGGGCGTCTTCTTTGCCTCTGATCCTTTCCGTTTGTTAATTTTCTTTAACTTGAATTATTTTTACAATTACCATCTCATTAAAGTAACAGGAGTTTCATAAAAGTTTATCAGTTGAAGTAAAGGTTTCCCAGAAAGTTTTATCTTCAAGAACCTGTCTGTCCGTGTGTCACGTGTTAAAACAAAATCAAAGTTTTATCTTCAAGAACCCGTTTATCCGTGTGTCACGTGTTAAAACGAAATCAAAGTTTTAACTTCAAGAACCCGTTTATCTGTGTGTCACGTGTTAAAACAAAATCAAAGTTTTAACTTCAAGAACCCGTTTGTCCGTGTGTCACGTGTTAAAACAAAATCAAAGTTTTGTCTTCAAGAACCCGTCTGTCCGTGTGTTAAAACTTTGATTTTGTTTTAACACGTGACACACGGACAGACGGGTTCTTGAAGACAAAACTTTGATTTTGTTTTAACACGTGTCTTCAAGAACCCGTCTGTCCGTGTGTCACGTGTTAAAACAAAATCAAAGCTAAGAACCCGTCATTTAATGACACAGTCTAATAAATGTTAGAGATCAGATGCATAAATCAGTTTCAATTCGAAACATCACAATTCAAATATATTCACAGAAAACAGTCGAACTTCATAGTGTTTCACATTAATTGTACTTAAAAATACATACTGCGTCAAAGTAATATTGATTAATTTAGTATTATAATATTCACATTAATTGTACATAACAATACATATTGTGTCAGGGTAATAATGGTTAATTTGGTATTACAATATTCACATTAATTGTACTTAACAATACATATTGTGTCAGGGTAATATTGGTTAATTTAGTATTACAATATTCACATTAATTGTACTTAACAATACATACTGTGTCAGAGTAATACTGGTTAATTTAGTATTACAATATTCACATTAATTGTACTTAACAATACATACTGTGTCAGAGTAATAATGGTTAATTTAGTATTACAATATTCACATTAATTGTACTTAACAATACATACTGTGTCAGGGTAATAATGGTTAATTTAGTATTACAATAGTCACATTAATTGTACTTAACAATACATACTGTGTCAGGGTAATACTGGTTAATTTAGTATTACAATATTCACATTAATTGTACTTAACAATACATATTGTGTCAGGGTAATAATGGTTAATTTAGTATTACAATATTCACATTAATTGTACTTAACAATAAATATTGTGTCAGAGTAATATTGGTTAATTTAGTATTACAATATTCACATTAATTGTACTTAACAATACATATTGTGTCAGGGTAATAATGGTTAATTTAGTATTACAATATTCACATTAATTGTACTTAACAATACATATTGTGTCAGGGTAATAATGGTTAATTTAGTATTACAATATTCACATTTGTTTTACTTATTATGGTAGAGTAATATTATTTCTATCACGATTACACTAACACATTTATTTCTAAATTCATAGTTATAATTTATTCTACATACTACTTTTACTTATTTTTTTCACGTAAATAACATATTAAAAAAAATACATGAACATATATGTAGTAAAACGACTTTTACAATACTTCGTATGTAGAAATTCTCATTCAATCAATTTTTGCCAGAACTTTCACTCCTGAACGGTTGAAACAAATGTAATTTTATTCCTGAATTAAATTAACAAGTAGTTATAATTAAGCAATACAAAGAGCCGGTATCTGTGTGTATAATACGGTTTTACGGTAGCTATAAGCGAAAATTGGAGTTTGTTTTGTTTTTTTCTCCATAACTCCAGGCGGCTACCCGAAATAGACTTCCAGCTGTTTGCGTTTATATAGTGGTTAACCGAGCCACGTGCAAGCCAGCTCGAGCAACCGAGGAATCACTTGTGGGGGGTTCATTGAAGGCAGGAATGTGAAATAGCGCGAAAGGTCACTAGGTTCACAGTAGTTGTTCGTGAAAGTAAAAGTCAGGTGTGACTGACGGGCGCAATGCTTATGCCAAGTCCCTCAGAGTGAATGTGATAAATTTATAGTTACATATCCTAATGTTTCTACCTGTGGTGTGAATACAGACACACACACATACCTTGGCAGTTATTTCGATTTTCAACCATCTGATTCTAAACCAGTGGGCCCGGCATGGCCAGGTGGTTAAGGCACTCGACTCGCAATCTGAGGGTCACGGGTTCGAATCCCCGTCACACCAAACACGCTCGCCCTTTCAGCCGTGGGGGCGTTATAATGTGACGGTCAATCCCACTATTCG
>NW_013668207.1:0-5688 GCF_000517525.1 Limulus polyphemus
AACCTTTAGCCAAATCTGATAGTATCTAGAGACACAGTAGTGACTCCAGCCAAGCTAGAAGGATGAAGTAACACTGCCGTGACTCTATATATACAGGACCGAACTATTGGCCAAATCTGATAGTATCTAGAGACACAGTTGTGACTCCAGTTAAGTTAGAACGATGGAGTAACACTTCTGTGACTCTATATACAGGACCGAACCTTTAGCCAAATCTGATAGTATCTAGAGACACAGTTGTGACTCCAGTCAAGCTAGAAGGATGGAGTAACACTTCTGTGACTCTATATACAGGACCGAACCTTTAGCCAAATCTGATAGTATCTAGAGACACAGTAGTGACTCCAGTCAAGCTAGAAGGATGAAGTAACACTTCTGTGACTGTATAAACAGGACCGAACCTTTAGCCAAATCTGATAGTATCTAGAGACACAGTTGTGACTCCAGCCAAGCTAGAAGGATGGAGTAACACTGCCGTGACTCTATATACAGGACCGAACCTTTAGCCAAATCTGATAGTATCTAGAGACACAGTAGTGACTCCAGCCAAGCTAGAAGGATGGAGTAACTCTTCTGTGACTCTGTATATATAGGACCGAACTATTGGTCAAATCTGATAGTATCTAGAGACACAGTAGTGACTCCAGCAAAGTTAGAAGGATAAAGTTTGTAATTTTATATAAGTTGACTGTTTTTTTTTATATATCACATGTTTATAAAGTTGTCCCATTTTATATAAGTTGACTGTTTTGTTTTTTATATATCACATGTTTATAAAGTTGTCCTATTTTATATAAGTTGACTGTTTTGTTTTTTATATATCACATGTTAATAAAGTTGTCCCATTTTATATAAGTTGACTGTTTTGTTTTTTATATATCACATGTTTATAAAGTTGTTCCATTTTATATAAGTTGACTGTTTTGTTTTTTATATATCACATGTCTATAAAGTTGTCCCATTTTATATAAGTTGGCTGCTTTACAACTGATGTTAACTTTGCTGCTTTAGGTGTTTTTGTTTTTGAAACACTTATCCTCTCGGTAATATGACTTATTGAAGCTACAGCTATAAAAGTAATATGGTTTATTGGAGTTACAGCTATAAGGGTAATATAGTTTATTGAAGTTACAATTATAAGAGTAATATGGTATATTGAAGTTACAGTTATAAGGGTAATATGGTATATTGAAGTTACAGTTATAACGGTAATATGGTTTATTGAAGTCACAGTTATAACGGTAATATAGTTTATTGAAGTTATAGTTATAACGGCAATATGGTTTATTGAAGTCACAGTTACAACGGTAATATGGTTTATTGAAGTTATAGTTATAACGGTAATATGGTTTATTGAAGTCACAGTTATAACGGTAATGTGGTTTATTGAAGTCACAGCTATAACGGTAATATGGTTTATTGAACTCACAGTTATAACGGTAATATGGTTTATTGAAGTCACAGTTATAATGGTAATGTGGTTTATTGAAGTCACAGTTATAAGGGTAATATGGTTTATTGAAGTCACAGTTATAAAGGTAATATGGTTTATTGAAGTCACAGTTATAAGGGTAATATGGTTTATTGAAGTTACAACTATAAAGATATTTTAACGTTATTTCCTAGTTCGTATAAAGTATATTTGTTTTATAAATTTGTTTAAAACATCTCTAAGAACGATTCTATTCTGAAAAAACAAAGCATGCATATGCGAAATGAATATGTAATGTTTGATGGTGGCTTCTCCCTATAACAAGTGTAGTCACAAGTTTTAAACAGATAACCTGACTCAGCCCCACTCAACCCACATCATCTAACTCCAATTGACCAGGCCTTCTGTTAACTCAACGGCACAATGCCGCAGTGGCATCCCTCCCTTACAGGTGTAACAAGACTTTCTAAACATACGCCTTGACGTAAGAAAACGGTTCCTACTAAACTCTCAGCCCGGCTTAGAACACATAAGCTCACTCCAATTGGCTAGGTTTTCCTTAACTCAGCGGCAAGTTTCCCCAGCGACGCACATGCACACCTCCCTTCCATTGGCCGTATATATGCTATCAGGGATCTTGATAGTACCCAGTAGTCTCGGAAAAGGTTTCTTTGAAATGATGCTTATATATCTAAGTTTATTGAAAGAATAAGAAGTGCCAGTCATCAGAAAAAAATGTAAAAACTCGAAGCTTGTGTTATGTAAAAATATAACTACAGGTGAATTTAGAAAGATATTCAAATACTCGGACGGAAAATCTGAAGATGTTATAACTCAAAAAAGTGCAAAAGAAGAACATTGTCTGAACCAAGTTATTGGTGTCTCACATTGTAATTCTGCGCTGTGTACAAGTGTCTGGAAAGATAGCAGAGTATATATATATAGAAGATATTGAATCAAGGTTAGACTTAGACTAAACTCATATTGTTATCCGCCCTATTGATTATTAATACAATGATTCAGCAATCAGGAAGACGTTCAGAATTCGGCGTACCAGATCTAGGGAGTGAATGACCTTTGATATAGTGTCCAGCACATGAAGGAACTGACCATGTACAAGAAGAAAATCACACATCTCTTACCGCGTATTTGTCCAATTCTTCTGTTCCTTGCACGTGTCATCAACGCCACGTGGTGGTAAGTAGAAAATCATTATCAAGAAATATATCTTTTGTGAATTAACAATATACTTATCAAACCAATGGAATGAGATATCAGTGATTAAACTACAAGAATTTTAATAATAATATTGAAGTAATACCTTTAGCAAAAACATCCAAATCTTATGCAAAACAATATCGTTATTAGGCCTTAACGTTGAAGTAATAATGTAATTGTGACTTAATCCAATGCTAGTTTATGTTTTGTTTTCTTTTATGTAATCTTGAGGGAAAAGTTATTCGAAGACAATCTGTGCTAATTTCAAAGTGATAAGGTGGCTAGTAATAATTTTCTCCAATGATTAGTAGGATTTGATAATTCCTTTTATAACGCACACAGGTTTCTAAAGTACAGGGCGCGAACGAGGGAATCTTAGATATGCAGTCCAGCACACTAACTATTGGGCCACACTCGGCCCTTCAGCGTCTGAGTGAACTTTCTCTTAGAAATAATGACAACCAAGTTGCTTCAAATCGTGAAAATTAATTATGTATCACTTGTATCACTTTAATACATTGTTTCTCATCCCTCCATTTTTGCGACATTTCAGACCATAACTGGTGACTTAGCGGTAAGAATGAGGGCCTACAACGCTAAAAAACAGGTTTCGATACCCGCGATGGGCACAGTACAGATAGTCCATTATGTAGCTTTGTGGTTAACAACGAACAAACAACTAGTGGAGAATTCTCGTGAATAACAAAGAAGTAATCTTAATAATTAAGTTTTGAAACAAAGACGTCTTTTAATAGTCGTGTGTTTTATAGTTGTACATCTTAATGATTTATGTGTGAAAATCTTGTAATCTAATAATACTCGAGCCCGGGAATATAATTGTTCGAAGACACGAAATGTGAGGGTTTATGCTTTAAAATGTCCTTAAAATATTGTCCTCCGGTGGGACAGCGGTAAGTTTACGGACTTCCACCGCTAAAATTCGAGGTGCGATTCCTCACGGTGGACACAGAAGATAACCCAATGTGGCTTTGATCTAAAACAGCCAACCAACCTTAAAATATTAGTTCTATAATTATAAATTTTGGTTGATAACAATGAAACTTAAAAATCAAAAACTCTTCTTTAAAGTGGTGTTTCACATAAATAATGATAAAATTCCCCGAAGAACAAGTGCCTAAAGTATTTTACTTATATTTGTTAGAGGTCTATTTTCTTAGGGTAATTGCGAAAAATGGAAACAAAAAGTTCGTTACAAAACTGAATGTTTTAAAATTTTTACCAACTTAGAAATGAGAGTGATTCATATAGTGTATAATGTGTAAAATAATTAAAAGGTGCTTAATAAATTGTACAGCTCTCAGAAATATAAGAAGGAAGTCATAGTAATTTCAAGATTAATACAATAATTTCTTACTTCTCTATCACGCATGCGTCCAAAGTTCGCACGTGATGAATTTCTTTATAGAAAGTTTTTCATCTCAGATGTTAAGAAGATGTATATATAAAAAAAAACTTTTATAAATGTTCGAAGAAATAATGAACAAGTATCGTCAAAATTTTCTTTCACAAATTTGTACAGGTTATTGTCTTGTAAATAAGTGAAAAAAATTGAGTTAAAACTGTGTAAAAGTTAAGAAATTATACTTATTCAATCACAGTGAAAGCGATATTATAGTAATTGTATTACAAGTCCAATCTTATATGTATTATTGGTGTGTGTGAAGCGCGTGTAAACGCAGAATGATTCAAAGGGCCAACCACATCATGTTGGAACAGCACAACATCTGTCATTATAACAGAATATCATGTAATATGAAATGTTTCGATCATGTTATAATGGCATTAGATGAAGAGTACCATTTAACACAAAATCTTGTTTACCCACGTTAGGAGGGAAAGCCAACTGACATTACACCAAGAATGCTGTTAATAAAACATTTCAGTCACGTTAGAAGGGTAAGCCAACTGACATTATATCAAGAATGCTGTTTATAAAACATTTCAGTCACGTTAGAAGGGTAAGCCAACTGACATTACATCAAGAATGCTGTTTATAAAACATTTCAGTCACGTTAGGAGGGAAAGCTAACTGACATTACACCAAGAATGCTGTTTATAAAACATTTCAGTCACGTTAGAAGGGTAAGCCAACTGACATTACACCAAGAATGCTGTTTATAAAACATTTCAGAAACGTTAGAAGGGTAAGCCAACTGACATTACACCAAGAATGCTGTTTATAAAACATTTCAGTCACGTTAGAAGGGTAGACCAATTGACATTACATCAAGAATGCTGTTTATAAAACATTTCAGTCACGTTAGAAGGGTAAGCCAACAGACATTACACCAAGAATGCTGTTTATAAAACATTTCAGTCACGTTAGAAGGGTAAGCCAACTGAAATTACACCAAGAATGTTGTTTATATGTTTGATTTCTGATAACTTATTTCATGAAAGTCTGGAATATCTAATTGGTTTTTGTGAATCTTTGATTTCTGATAACTTATTTCATGAAAGTCTGGAATATCTAATTGGTTTTTGTGAATCTTTGATTTCTGATAACTTATTTCATGAAAGTCTGGAAGATTTAATTGGTTTTTGTGAATCTTTGATTTCTGATAACTTATTTCATGAAAGTCTGGAATATTTACTTGGTTTTTGTGAATCTTTGATTTCTGATAACTTATTTCATGAAAGTCTAATATCACTTATCATCATTGGCAAGAAAAGCTGTTTTGAAACCTTGTTGTTGACAGAAGAACCTATTTTTTACTTGGTAAAAGAAATAGTTTGAAAATAATGTTTTGAAAAGTGACAGTTTAAAAACTTGTAGATTGTATACGTTTTGTTGGTAAGAGGATATAGTTTTAAACAATAGTTTTAGTAAGAAGTGACAGTTTATAAACATTTAGTTCCAGAGATTTCGCTGTAAAAGAGAAGTTTCAGAGATTTCATTTGGTAAGAAGAGAAAATTTGAAGATAATGCTTATGGTAAAATACATTATGTTTGATAACAACTTCCAATCACTGTCCTGATAGTAAAATACATTATTTTTAATAACAGCCTTCCAATC
>NW_013668207.1:6544-9433 GCF_000517525.1 Limulus polyphemus
ATACATTATGTTTGATAACAACTTCCAATCACTGTCCTTGGTAGTGCTTATGGTAAAATACATTATGTTTGATAACAACTTCCAATCACTGTCCTTGGTAGTGCTTATGGTAAAATACATTATGTTTGATAACAACTTCCAATCACTGTCCTGATAGTAAAATACA
The DNA here is from genome assembly GCF_000517525.1 of Limulus polyphemus. Classification (NCBI taxonomy): domain Eukaryota; kingdom Metazoa; phylum Arthropoda; class Merostomata; order Xiphosura; family Limulidae; genus Limulus; species Limulus polyphemus. Next base: position 6,711 of record NW_013668207.1, read on the forward strand.
TTATGTTTGATAACAACTTCCAATCACTGTTTTTGGTAGGATCGAGTGTTTGAAAAAATTCTTCTTCTTAGGAAAAACTGTACAAGTTGAAAACGCTTTTCTTGGCAAGACTTCAGTCAATATAAACGTTTTTGATAATACATTTATCTTCTGAGCGTTTCGCTTTATTTCGCTATCAGAAACTTTCCTGAGCGAAACATATCATTGAACAACTATATAGTATTTTTATATAGTTCTTTATCAGTGTCCTTTAATTTTTCCGACGAAGCACTGGAAGCCTCAAGGGTTAATATGATATTTTTATGAAAAGAATGTTATCTTAAAAGGTTGATACAAGTCACGCCACGCGCTTATCTGACTTAGTTGAAGGCTCCTCACTAGTACACTGGTTTGTTGTATTTAGGTTTAATGAAAATTCTTGAGCTAGATTTTGTTAACTGATATATGTATAAAAGTGATCACATACTTATAGTGTAACTCTGATCAAGTAGTTGTTATGTAAATGTGGTCAAATAGTTGATATCCTATTAAACTGGATATGAGTTTCTAGTGATGGACAGAGAAGCAGGGAACATTTCTTGAGTTCCGAACTTGGACACGAGTGTCGTCTATGGTTAGGCTTGTTTTAAACTATAAAGCAATAAAATAAACGTCGTGTAGTGTTTTCTAAATTCTTCTTCTATAATCAGTTGCATACCTACTTTCCAAACCTTTCATCTTAAAATTCCACTAACAACAAAAACGACTTATTATCGCCATCCGAAATGGTGTATCCGTAAATTGACGTAATGTATCTAAAGCACAGAGGGCGTTTCAGAAGTTCCATATTTTATAATTATATATTTGATCCAGACATCCAAGCACCTGTTGTTCCTAAAAAACGAACGCTCTTAATTTTTATAACTTGTCAGCGGGTACTGTAACTGGAAACACCCTTAACATAACCACAGTAATAAAATAGAATAATGTACTATTTCAAACAAATATTTATGACCAACTTCTCCCCCTCCCCTCAAAAAATCTTAATAAACCCAGTATAATTATATACATGGAGACTAGCAACTGGTTTGTAGTAAAACATAAGTTAAAACTCTCCAAATCGATTAGAGGAAAGACACTGGAAGAAGTTTCTATGTAAAATATTAACCATTAACCTTTTCCTCACCAAAATAGAACATTTCAGACCAATTACGCTGATGTAATAATTTGACAAGTTCTGCTTTATAGTTGGCTAGTCTTCTTGAAAATAGCTTTAAATATTACTTTTTGTGCGACGGTGAATATTAATGGCCTATGCCTGAGGCCCTTGACAACGTTAAGTGATTGGCGTTTCAAAGTTCTTGGGTGCAGCTGTCAATTTACCTACTGTTACTACTTCTGTATTACCTATTATCGATGTGAGAAGGACACTATTAAAAACTTTATAACCAACTCGCTGGCGGTCGATTCAATGTCGTATAGAAATCTCAGTTTGCTCCGTATCGGGGATACAATAACAATGGTGTTAAGTCGACATAAATCTTCTCCTGACGTCGTCATCTCGCCCGTTTGTTCACTGGATTATTGGAACCTCTGAAGTAGATACTCATCCTAACGCTTGTCACTTGGATTTGTAAACGTGGATATTTTCTGAATTCTGTTTTGTCAAATACAGACTTGCGGCGTCAGAGAACTTTAGCCACTTTCTCTATGAAATTATAAGCAGAACTAGCACTCATATCCCCCAGATTTTATACCACTAGATTTTGCGGGTACCCCTCATATCCCCACCAGACCTCTTAACACAACATCAATAGTCAACCAATAGTTACACTAGATATTATGGTAGCCCTCATATTCTCACCCAGACCTTATAACACAGCATCAGTAGTCAACCAGTAGTTACACTAGATATTATTGTAGCACTCATATCCCCACCAGACCTCTTAACACAACATCAATAGTCAACCAATAGTCACACTAGATATTATGGTAGCCCTCATATTCTCACCCAGACCTTATACCACAGCATCAGTAGTCAACCAATAGTTACACTAGATATTATTGTAGCACTCATATCCCCACCAGACCTCTTAACACAACATCAATAGTCAACCAATAGTTACACTATATATTATGGTAGCCCTCATATTCTCACCCAAACCTTATAAAACAGCATCAGTAGTCAACCAATAGTTACACTAGATATTATGGTAGCTCTCATTTCTCCATTCAGACCTTATACCACAGCATAAGTAGTCAATCAATAGCTATACCGGATATTGTGGTTCAGGTTTAAGAGGGGTCAACCTGGAGCTAATTTGAAATTCCTAGAAATATTTGTTGTTTATTTCAGATGTTTAAGACTGGTGAAACAGAAAAGTAAAAACGTGTGATATTAGAAATAAATCTACTTAATACGTAAATAAATTAAATATTTTTCGTTTGACGAAATACTAATTCAAAACTAATAAAAAAGGAATAACGGATTCATTGATGGAGAACTGTGCTTGAAAACGTTTCAAAAGGAATAGAGAATTTAAAGATGGAGAACTGTGTTTGGAATGTAAACGTTTCAAAAGGAATAGAGAATTTAAAGATGGAGAACTGTGTTTGGAATATAAACGTTTCAAAAGGAATAAGGAGTTTAAAGATGGAGAACTGTGTTTGGAAACTTTCCAAAAGGAATAATAAGTTTAAAGATGGAGAACTGTGTTTGGAAACTTTCCAAAAGGAATAAGGAG
>NW_013668207.1:10256-18246 GCF_000517525.1 Limulus polyphemus
CTATATTATCCAGAGGTAGACATCCCAGAGAACACAGGACAACAACTTGTGTTTAGTAGAGTATCTATATTATCCAGAGGTAGAGATCCCAGAGAACACAGGACAACAACTTGTGTTTAGTAGAGTATCTATATTATCCAGAGGTAGAGATCCCAGAGAACACAGGACAACAACTTAGTAGGGTATCTATCTCTTGATATAACCATAAGGTGAAACGACAAGGAATTTTCTACTAAATTTTTCTGTTCTTAAAACATGTTTACACTCAGATTGGATGAGTTTTGTAGTTTTAGCAAATCTGTATTTTTACAAAGTACTAGTATATAAGAGATAGGATAGGTTTCATATTTTCAGAAAGTAGGCGCACGTGAGAGGTATGACAAGTTTTGTATAGTTTCAGTAGTTCTGTAGTTTCGCAGTAATCAAGAACTTTTGTTGTTGAAAACTAGGGCAGAAGTAGATGTAATAAGTATTTAAGAGAATAGGGCTTTTCCAACCTTGTTAATCAGTGTGCAACCAAGTTATACAGAGGTTTGAGTATGTTATGTTAAAATGATTTTGAATATGCAAATCATCAAGTATCCTTACAAACACAGCCAATATGAATCGCAGTGAAATGACATATAGTAGAACTATATCATTCTGACATTGTTTGGTGTTACGTAGGTAGTGTGATGCCACTGAAAATTGACAGCTTTTGGTAAGAAATTTGTATGCCCTCAGACCATAAGGATTTGTGCAGTTCAGAATTTAGAATGTACAAGACGGAGGTATGTATCGTAATTAATAGCATTATAAAACAAAAGAATGTGGAACTTGGGGTCCAGGACTATCCAGAAAGAGACCTGTAAAAAAATCGTACCTCAGCGGCGGCAAGCAAAATGCAGAGTTTTATAACACGTGAGAATCCACAACAAAGGTCTATGGCAAGAACCGTCCACGAATTCTTCCAGTATTGTATAATTCATTCAACACAGAAAGTGTGATTTGGTGCTAAAACAAAAATTGTCACCTGAACTGTTTCTCACAACTTATCTGTCCGTATTGCTTTTTCATAGTGTTTTCACAAGCTATTCAAGTAAATACAAAATGAAACTCTGATTTACAAAGCACAAGGTGCATTATCAACTTTCGTAAAATTAAAGGGCATGTAATAAAACTTACTTGGATTCTACGTCTTAATTACTTAAACTTTAGCTTTATTTAAAGAGCAAAGATTTGTTAAATATGAATGGAGATTTAAAAAGGAACTATTTTTTTAAACATCAAAGCCCTAGAATGTCAGTTCATCAAGACCGTGAAGTTGGTAAAGATTACTAACATTTACTAGGAATTTGTCTGACCTTTGTTTTAAAATAACTTAAAAATACAAGGTGCTACTTTTGGTGTTAACATTCAGCTAAAGTAGAACCGGAACCAGGTTTGTGTCTCCATCTTTTTTATGTCAGTTTAAAAAAAGGAAAATAAAATATCAATAAGAAACACACAACCATCAGCGACTATTTATCTCTCTCTCTTAACATTATCAAAACAAATTAACAAGGCAGGCTAACAATACCTGTTAGATTTAGGGTGGATTCAAATATTCTCTGTTGTTCTCCAGGCTACTAGGAATGACCACCACCTATGAGAAAGTTCTTCAACTAAACTCCACTACTTATCAGAACTTCTGTAAAAATCTACACTACTTGGTGGAGAAACAGCAAGACTTATGTGGCCTTAATCACAATGTCCTGATAACGGTCGGTCAAGGGGCTAAAATGGGAATTAAAGAATGTCAGTATCAGTTCCGGACGAATCGGTGGAACTGTTCTACTTTCAATGGCATTCCCAACGTTTTTGGTGAAGTTTTAAACGTCAGTGAGTATGAAATTCATGTAATTATCAACTCAAATTATTTATTTACAATTCACGTGACTTGGTTTTAGTCGCTTTAAAAGTTGTAACAGTTGATTTTTCTTTAGTTCTTGGTATACCTTAATTTACACCTAAACCTAAGCAAACCTATAAGTGCTGGTATACCTTAATTTACTCCTAAATATAAACAAACCTATAAGTGCTGATATACCTTAATTTACTCCTAAACATAAACAAACCTATAAGTGCTGGCATACCTTAATTTACACCTAAACCTAAGCAAACCTATAAGTGCTGGTATACCTTAATTTACTCCTAAACCTAAGCAAACCTATAAGTGCTGGTATACCTTAATTTACTCCTAAACCTAAACGAACCTATAGTTGCTGGTATAATATAATGTAAATCTAAACATAAACAAACCCACAGTTGCTGGTATACCTTAAGTTTACTCCTAAACCTAAACAAACCTATAGATCCTCGTATACATTAATTTACTCCTAAAGCTAAAAGAACCTATAGGTGTTGGCATACCTTGATTTACTCCTAAACCTAAACAAACCTATAGATCCTGGTATACATTAATTTACTCCTAAACCTATAGTTGCTGGTATACCTTAAGTAATCCTTGAACACAAACATTTCATTGTTAGTGAGAAATCTTTATGGTTATATTATGATTACCAACATTAGTATCAATGTCTGCCTTCTCTGTACTCACCACAGGGATCTAATCTCACATTTTAGCGTTATAAGTCCTCAAGCTTACCGCTAAGCCTAATTAACTAGCTGTAATATTTTTATGTACATACAATTGGACATTCTAGGGTTCCAGTAGTGGGAAAAAATGTACTTTTATATCATGATTAAAAACCAAGGTGTAACCTTTACCTGAATATAGGTGTTTCTGTATACGCTAAATAATATGTGGAGAAGAAAATGAATCACTACGAGAATTGATTTCAAACGTCACTGGCTAGTTTATACATATTAACTTAGTATGATGTAAACACCGGTTAAAGATAAGACACAGATGGTTTTAAATCTATAAGACAAACACCCATTAGAATCTTCTTGAATCGCTCGATGTTGTTAAGGTAGCTGTGAATCAGCGCTTAAAAAAGTTACTTTTGTAACACTGACAGCTGGAGTAATTCTGTAACTAGCAAGAGGAGGATCACGTGAGGGTCAGCCAATCCCCAACTTTTCTGTCATGAAGGAATTTAAAATATGAACATTAACCACAGGGAAATTACAGAGAAGTTGGAGAACGATTAAGATGAGTTAGATCTTAATACTGAAAGATCCATTTCATCTACATGCGGATGATAACTGTTCCTACGTGGGATACGACCCCTTATTAAACAATCAAATAAAATTAAGCTCTCTTCCTGAAGCACGTGAAGTATAGGAAGCTGTCAATAATGTTTACAGTTTCACGTTACCTCAGTCTGGTTGGTAAAACATGAAACATAACCGAACTGTTACAGTTTTGTATTTGGTGAACATGTGATTATAACAAACACACCTCCTTCTGACGGGGTGAGAGCTCACATTCTTTAACGGTGTAAATGTAGAACAAATTAACGTTCACACTCCTGCTATATGTATAAAAATGTGAACTTATAAACGTCATGGAAGTGTTGTGTGAACATTAAAACGAAACTGTAAATGCTCAGTGGTAAGCGTACGAAAACTTCGATGAGGATACAGACCAACTAAATCTTTTAATTAATTTAGGATGTTATGATAAACGTTTAACAGAAATATCTGCAAATATCACACCTCACTGGGATGTCAAATCAAACTTTCTGATGAAGGGTGTGAAGTCACACCTTTCTGAGTTGAAGTTTCACACCAGCTTTAAAGCTTATATCTATATGGAAATCAGAGTTTACGTTATGAGGTTTGTAAGGCTATAACAGCACCTAAAAGTGACGTCAACTCGATGGTTCTAAAAGAACAGGATTTAAGAATTATGGTAAGTGCAAATAGGATACATTCATACCAGAGTTTCTAATGCTCATGCCCAGAACAAAATGCAGACTATAGAATTAGAGATAGTTAAGTAAGGTTTTCCTCATTACGTTATTGTGGGGTAAGGTTGCTTGATTTATTACCCTACATATTATTTCATATTTTATAATGTAATCTTAACTAACTGTTTCTACTTGGTGAGTCAGTTTTTCTCTTGTTTTCTCTCTCTTACACCCACTTCAGTTTTACAAGATACATTAACAATATCAACTATCTATAACAATATATCCCTATGTTAGTAATACTGAGAATTAAGATCAATATTTTGAAAGATCGAATTGTTATGATCTTATATAGATGGATATCAATTGATTCACCTTTATATATATGTGTGTGTGGGGGTGTTTTCAAAGTGTGTAGGTTGTTGCACTAAACACAGCAGTTAGTATACAGGCTAAAGTGTGTAAATGTTTTCCAGGTTGGGTTGACGTGAATCATTGAAAAGAATACAACAGCGACTGCTGATTACAGACGCTGAGCATGATGGTTACTGATTGCACGTGCTGAGCATGATGGTTACTGATTACACGTGCTGAGCATGATGGTTACTGATTAGACACAAACACATACACTTGAATAATGGTTACTGGTTACACACACACCTGAATACTGGTTACACACACACACACGGTGAATAATGGTTACTGGTTACACACACACTGTGAATAACGGTTACTGGTTACACACACACTTGAATACTGGTTACTGGTTACACACACACCTGAATACTGGTTACACACACACGGTGAATAATGGTTACTGGTTACACACACACTGTGAATAACGGTTACTGGTTACACACACACTTGAATACTGGTTACACACACACGGTGAATAATGGTTACTGGTTACACACACACTGTGAATAACGGTTACTGGTTACACACACACTTGAATACTAGTTACACACACACACACACGGTGAATAATGGTTACTGGTTACACACATCGAACACGATGGTTACTTAATACATACATTGTATATAATTGAACAGCACAGCACCTGATACACAACACTAGTTGAGATTACTTCAGAAAATTTGTTGACAGAGAAGTAATTGAACAGGACAGTAAATGATACATTATAATAGTCGTGATTACTCCTGAAAATCTGTTGACAGAGAAGTAATTGAACAGGACAGTAAATGATACGTTATAAAAGTCGTGATTACTCCTGAAAATCTGTTGAAAGAGAAGTAATTGAACAGGACAGTAAATAATACGTTATAATAGTCGTGATTACTCCTGAAAATCTGTTGAAAGAGAAGTAATTGAACAGGACAGTAAATGATACATTATAATAGTCGTGATTACTCCTGAAAATCTGTTGAAAGAGAAGTAATTGAACAGGACAGTAAATGATACATTATAATAGTCGTGATTACTCCTGAAAATCTGTTGACAGAGAAGTAATTGAACAGGACAGTAAATGATACATTATAATAGTCGCTATTACTCTTGAGAATTTGTTTACAGAGAAATAACTGTCTTCATTTCCTGTGAACGCGGACCTATCAAGGAATATACAGGACGGTTAACAATGTTGTCCAGGAAATGTTTAAAGACTTCACCAACTAGATATTAAGTTAGTGTCGTCTTTGTGTACTTTATGTTTAAAGTTGCTCCTTTTTGTTGTGATAAATTAAATACTAGTTACCTGAAGGAGATAATTGTTCCTATAATGTGACGGAATATGTCGTTAAATGCTTCAGTACGTATAGATGAGAGATACAACCATTAGGTATTAATCGTTCTTCACAACTATTAATACAATCAAAATGAATTCTTAGGAACTTTCTGTATTCGGCGCGGCTGCTCATTAATCAGTACATTGGGTTAGTACATTGTTGCATAGTTTACTAACAAACATAGATATATAGTAGAAGTGTCTCCTATGTAGCGTCAGAGTCTAGAAACAGTATATGAAAATGTAGTAATATTATGTTACAGTGTAGCAACACTATGTCACAGTGTAGTACCAGTGTTTGCTTTCGTACAGACATTGTGTCAGTAAACTATGCAACATTGCGTTTATTGCTTGAACAACGGCAGTATAAATCGCATCACTAATAAAAAGCAATGTCTGACTTGTTGGGGATATAGTATTACTACACTGTGGCATAGTGTTACTACACTATGATATACTATTAGTACAATGTGACGTAATGTTACTACACAGTTATATAATGTTACTATACTGTGACGTAGTGGTACTACACATTTATATACTGTTACTACACTGTAATGCACTGTGACGTAGCATTATTACACTGTGATTTAGTGTTACTACCCGTTGATATACTGCTATTACACTGTGACGTACAGTTACTACGCTGTGACGTAGTATTAATACACGTTGATGTACTGTTACTACACTGTGACATGCTGTTACTGTGATGCAGTGTTACTACAATGTGACTCAGTGCTACTACACAGTGATATACTGTTACTACACTGTGATGCAGTGTTACTACAATGTTATGTAGTGTTACTACACACTATTACTGCACATTACCGTAAAACTTCTTTGCACTAAATAACATTAATATCATTTTTTACACATAATCATTTAGCATGTCACAAAAACGTTTGTGTGAAAACATGAACGAGTACAGAGTAAACCAACCAAGTTTTAGTGCTGGGAAGAAACTGTTAGTTCAGTAGAGTCAAGGAACAAGTGAAGCTATTAAACGTCATAGTGAGTTTTTGATATTTGAAACTGTACATTTATTTGTTTAATAAAGGCTGAAATTTGCAAGAAAAAATAGATTTAAAAACGAGTAGCGGGAGTTTACTCGGCGCCATCTGATGGAATCTTGACGTACTAATTGCTTCAGTATCTCCAAATATATGAGCTTAAGTTTTGGGTAAAGGGCGTGATTTTAAATACTTCCTGCGCAGTGATTATTGTTTCAAACGTAGCTGCACGGTACCTTAATGTCAGGTATAACTCACTGTTATAAACATATATTTCATATATAGCTATATTTCCTTAGATTTCACCGATGTTATCAAACGTATGCCTATGGTTTTTCTTGAGTTATGAATTTTTACACGCTGTTTAATTGCTTCTAGACAGTCGTGAAAAAGCCTTTGTATTCTCCATATCAGCGGCTGGAGTCGCCTACAGCATCACTAAAGCTTGCAGTACAGGAGCGCTTGTTGATTGTGGATGCGACCCTCATATTAGAGCACGTGATACAAAGGGACGCTGGGAGTGGGGTGGATGCTCTGACGACATAAAACATGGGTCCATATTTGCCAAGGACTTCGTTGACTCGGGAGAAGATCGGGATTCTCCAGATGGCCTAATGAATATACACAACAATAGGGCCGGAAGAAAGGTACAAACCTTAATATTAAATCTCGCAATTAGAAAAAATAATAACATGAATTTCTCTAACACATTCATACTGGAATTGTTTTGTTCATTGTAGTGGCTCCTACCTAAAGACGATCGTAGTCTTATAGAGTTTCAAGTTCTGGTTTCATTACATAAATAGAAAACTTCAAAAAGTAGCAGATCATTCTTCTCCATACAGTAAATTCTGAACTATAAATTAGAGTGATACTCGGTTTTAATGATCAAAAAAAATATTAAACGTTATCTGCCAGCTTTTATTGTGCTTAAAAAATCCTAATATCAATATTCTGTAAGTATTGATGTTGTTCTTATCTAATATCACCATTCTGTAAGTAATGGTGTTGTTCTTGTCTAATATCACCATTCTCTAAGTAATGGTGTTGTTCTTATCTAATATCTACATTCTGTAAGTAATAGTGTTGTTCTTGTCTAATATCAACATTCTGTAAGTAATGGTGTTGTTCTTATCTAATATCACCATTCTGTAAGTAATGGTGTTGTTCTTGTCTAATATCTACATTCTGTAAGTATTGATGTTGTTCTTATCTAATATCAACATTCTGTAAGTAATGGTGTTGTTCTTATCTAATATCACCATTCTGTAAGTAATGGTGTTGTTCTTATGTAATATCACCATTCTGTAAGTAATGGTGTTGTTCTTGTCTAATATCAACATTCTGTAAGTAATGGTGTTGTTCTTGTCTAATATCAACATTCTGTAAGTAATGGTGT
>NW_013668207.1:18801-23268 GCF_000517525.1 Limulus polyphemus
CACTCTGTAAGTATTGGTGTTGTTCTTGTCTAATATCAACACTCTATAAGTAATGGTGTTGTTCTTGTCTAATATCAACACTCTATAAGTAATGGTGTTGTTCTTGTCTAATATCAACATTCTGTAAGTAATGGTGTTGTTCTTGTCTAATATCAACAATCTGTAAGTATTGGTGTTGTTCTTATCTAATATCACCATTCTGTAAGTAATGGTGTTGTTCTTGTCTAATATCTACATTCTGTAAGTATTGATGTTGTTCTTATCTAATATCAACATTCTGTAAGTAACGATGTTGTTCTTATCTTATATCAACACTCTATAAGAAAATGGGCTGGTTTGGTCTGAAACCTTAAGCAGTTATTTTATCTTACATTTTTGTTCATTTTGTTTCTATGCTACCTTTCAAGTAACAATTCAATAAAATAGTTTCAATGTTTATTTTAATCGCAAACATTTTACATATTACGTTTTTACCAAATTCCTCTATTACCTACTAATACATCGTCAAAAAAATGATGCAAGATTCAAATTACTCTTGATATAATTGGTTAACTAGATTTCATGCTCTTGTTTTAATTGGCTAGCTAAACGTCCTGCTCTTGATATAATTGGTTAACTAGATTTCATGCTCTTGTTTTAATTGGCTAGCTAAACTTCCTGCTCTTGATGTAATCGGTTAACTAGATTTCATGCTCTTGTTTTAATTGGCTAGCTAAACTTCCTGCTCTTGATATAATCGGTTAACTAGATTTCCAGTACTTATAAGAATTTATCAAAATTAATGCGGAGAAGGAAACGTTTATGAATCTTATTTTTAAGTAAGAAGTTTCTTTTCTATAGTTTTTCTATGAACTTAAAAATGTAAGCTAAGAATAATGTATAACAATATGTTAACCACACTATATATATCCATTATTAGATAGTGATAAGGCTTTCTATGTTAACCATGCTATATACGTATATATCCATTATCAGATAGTGATAAGGCTTTCTATGTTAACCACACTATATATCCATTATTAAATGGTGATAAGGCTTTCTATGTTAACCACACTATATATCCATTATTAAATGGTGATAAGGCTTTCTATGTTAACCACACTATATATCCATTATTAAATGGTGATAAGGCTTTCTATGTTAACCATGCTATATATCCATTATTAAATGGTGATAAGGCTTTCTATGTTAACCATGCTATATATTCATTATCAGATAGTGGTAAGGCTTTCTATGTTAACCATGCTATACATCCATTATCAGATAGTGGTAAGGCTTTCTATGTTAACCATGCTATATATCCATTATCAGATAGTGATAAGGCTTTCTATGTTAACCATGCTATATATCCATTATTAGATAGTGATAAGGCTTTCTATGTTAACCATGCTATATATATCCATTATCAGATAGTGATAAGGCTTTCTATGTTAACCATACTATATATCCATTATCAGATAGTGATAAGGCTTTCTATGTTAACCATGCTATATATCCATTATCAGATAGTGGTAAGGCTTTCTATGTTAACCATGCTATATATCCATTATCAGATAGTGGTAAGGCTTTCTATGTTAACCACACTATATATCCATTATTAGATAGTGATAAGGCTTTCTATGTTTAAGGCCTTAAGAAAGAACCTGGAAGTACTGTGTAAGTGCCACGGTGTTTCCGGTTCCTGTTCTGTGAAAGTATGCTGGAGACGGCTGAAACCGTTCAGGTTTGTTGGTGATTGGCTGTCCAAGAGGTATGACGGTGCTACCCACGTCAAGACAGTCCAGAAGAGGAGAAAACTCCGGTTAAGACCCTTTAAAAATTACATCAAACAGCCCAGCAAGAAGGATTTAGTTTATTTTGACGAATCTCCAGATTATTGCAACAGGAATGATGCGTAAGTTGTTTCTATTTCTGTGCTAAATTTAATTGTGGTCGTCTGTCTGGATTGTTAACTTTAATGTGATATATTTAATTGTGGTCGTCTGTCAGGATTGTTAACTTTAATGTGATATATTTAATTGTGGTCGTCTGTCTGGATTGTTAACTTTAATGTGATATATTTAAATGTGGTCGTCTTTATGGATTGTTAACTGTAATATGATAAATTTAATTGACTGTTTAATGTGATATATTTAAATGTGGTCGTCTGTCTGGATTGTTAACTTTAATGTGATATATTTAATTGTGGTCGTCTGTCTAGATTGTCAACTTTAATGTGATATATTTAATTGTGGTCGTCTGTCTGGATTGTTAACTTTAATGTGACATATTTAATTGTGGTCGTCTTTATGGATTGTTAACTTTAATGTGATATATTTAATTGACTGTTTACTTTAATGTGTATATCACATTAAAGTTAACAATCCTGACAGAAGACCACAATTAAATATATCGTAAGTTGTTTCTATTTCTGTGCTAAATTTAATTGTGGTCGTCTGTCTGGATTGTTAACTTTAATGTGATATATTTAATTGTGGTCGTCTGTCAGGATTGTTAACTTTAATGTGATATATTTAATTGTGGTCGTCTGTCTGGATTGTTAACTTTAATGTGATATATTTAAATGTGGTCGTCTTTATGGATTGTTAACTTTAATGTGACATATTTAATTGTGGTCGTCTGTATGAACTGTTAACTTTAATATGATATATTTAATTGACTGTTTACTTTAATGTGATATATTTAATTGTAGTCTTCTGTCAGGATTGTTAACTTTAATGTGATATATTCAAATGTGGTTGTCTTTATGGATTGTTAACTTTAATATGATATATTTAATTGACTGTTTACTTTAATGTGATATATTTAATTGTGGTCTTCTGTCAGGATTGTTAACTTTAATGTGATATATTCAAATGTGGTTGTCTTTATGGATTGTTAACTTTAATATGATATATTTAATTGACTGTTTACTTTAATATGATATATTTAATTGATTGTTAACGTTAACGCGATTGAAGTTTTGTTTATTCTGTGTTTGATAAGTTTAACATTCTCTGGTCCTGAATAAAAAGAACCAATGATTCAAGCACGTGGTTCATCTAAGACAGAAACCAGCGACCTACACGAGTTAATACATCCATACACAGTAAGTGAAATTTGAAAAAAAAATATACCATGGAATATATACTTACACCCGATTTTCTATATGTTCTTCTAAAAGTAATTCATTAACTCCGAGAAATAATCTTTATTAAACACGTCACGTATTTATATCTGTTGACCAGTTCCTTGTTGGTGAAGACAGTCAGCATTCCTGTACGCTACTAGTATGGTCTCCTGGTAACAAAACAAAACTGAAGCCCACAGCAATATACTTGACACACATCGCGTGTATCAATCATCCTGATCATTAGAGACTTGCTATAAGATGGTATCTTTCTCTGTAGATATCAGACCTTAAGGGTAAAGGTGTTACTACATGTTCAATATCTTTGGTTCCAGTTTCTATGTTAACGAAGTATTTACTTTTCAATTTATCGAAGTGGTCTTGGTTCTTTAACTTCATTTCAATATGTGGCATTTGGCGGTATTGATAGAAGCTTTTCTTCTACAATCAGTAAGTATTTTTTAACTCTAATTCCACAGCCTAGGAATGCTTGGAACGGTGGGTCGCCTGTGTAATCAGAGTAGTTATGGTGTGGACGGCTGCAGACTGATGTGTTGTGGACGAGGCTATCAAACTGTCTTACGTCACGTGGAAGAGAAATGTAAGTGTAAGTTCAAGTGGTGTTGTAAAGTACTGTGTGAAAAGTGTCGTTACATTAGGGAAGACCACTATTGTAATTAAACAGCCGTCCCTCAAAAACAAAGATCTCTCTCGTCTAATAGGAGCGAAGATCGGACCCGTCGTCCCACCAAGCACGAAGAAATAACAAGTGGTCTTCCAAATCGTCCATCGGCGTCGTTTCGAATGAACTGTGTATATCAAGACATTATAGTTTCTGCCTCTCGTGGCTCTGAATGTTTAACAGTAACCAATATTATTCCTCTCTGAACATGAGGATTTCAACCTCTCAACATCTATTGTTTAGTAGTAGTTTCCTAATAATATCTTTATATTAAGTCCGACCCTCTAAACAGGAGGATTTTAACACTCCCAGCTCCTACTGAATAGCAGTACTTTGCGAATAAGATCTTTATATTAAGTCCGACCCTCTAAACAGGAGGATTTTAACACTCCCAGCTCCTACTGAATAGCAGTACTTTGCGAATAAGATCTTTATATTAAGTCCGACCCTCTAAACAGGAGGATTTTAACACTCCCAGCTCCTACTGAATAGCAGTACTTTGCGAATAAGATCCTTATATTAAGTCCGACCCTCTAAACAGGAGGATATCAACACTCCCAGCTCCTACTGAATAGCAGTACTTTGCGAATAAGATCCTTATATTAAGTCCGACCCTCTAAACAGGAGGATATCAACACTCCCAGCTCCTACTGAATAGCAGTACTTTGCGAATAAG
>NW_013668207.1:24097-28814 GCF_000517525.1 Limulus polyphemus
TGACAACAACAAATAATATTAATAATATTTATCATTAAACTGTCATTATGTACGATAAGTTATCTTTCTCTGTAGATCAGAATTACATCAACTACATATGAAACATGCAAATCTTGCACATTAAATAAGTGTTATGGTAAATACCTGTATTATTTTTTTGAGACACCCATTAGCCATAAATGCTTATATTCATGTGAATTAGCAATCTATTTATCATTTTAGCTAAAACAGCGCGGGGGGTAATCTGAACAGTGCAGGGATAATATGAAATCGGGTTCAAGCTACCCCCGAGAGTAATATGAAATCGAATTCAGATTACCGGGAGGTAACTTGAAAGGGGGGGGGGGGTTTACAACGGTAATTCAAGTACAAAGTCTGAATAATAATATTTATTAAAATATCTTAGTTGCATAAAAAATACCAAATATCTTAGTTATTGGTCAACATATTCATGAACCTCTGGCACGGGCTGAGTGTAACCTAGTGGTTATCGTGCCGAACCGAGGGTCCAAAGTTTGTCCCATTGACACAGCATGCGATTCATAGTTTAAGGCAGTAGTTACATTAAAATGGACCCTAGTGGCTAACAATGCTGCTCTATAGTAAGTTAGACTCTGTTAACATCTAATTAGTTAGGAGAATGTTGGACTTTCCCATTTTGCTGTGTTTTTCACCATTTTTGTGGTCATGTTGGAATCGCGAATGTTGGACTAAATATAGGATTTCTAGAATAATGTAAAATAATTCTAATCGCAGACATCAAAATATACACTTGACTTAGGACTAACATTAGTTAAGTCTTTATTAAGTATACGGCCTGTATTCAATAAAAAGATAAATTAACACTGTAACTTATGTACGTTTTGGCTTTAGTTTAGTTAAGGCTAAACTTTACCGTATTTAATACTATCAACAAATAAACTTATGACCTAACGTTAGACCTTTTTAAAAACTTTGATACGATTTGAATATATTGTTGTACAAAATGTCTCTTAAAGTATATTTACATCCGCCTTCTGTTTACATCCGTTGAAACAAAGTGTGCACGCATGCACATTTCGATAGGAAGCTGTGCGTGCATTTTCAGGACAAATTAAAACCAAGCATTATTATAATACATATTTCCTATATAAGTAAGGATTTCCGTCGTTTACTTAACGCCTGCTTGATCATTAGGACCAATTTGAATTTGTATGAATTTTATAATCTTTTCCCTGGTGTGAAGCAGTTGGAGACAACGTACCAAAACTGCTGAGTTCATGCAGAACATAGAAATCAAGACAAACTATTAACTAATAAATCCAGTGGACTTCAGAGATTACTAATGTAGTTGCCACTCTCAGTTCTAAAACCGTTACCTAGAGGGAAAATACGTACAGAATAGATAGATATATACGTTTGTTGGCCAGGTGATAACATAACACTGCCTTTATACATAGAAACACGAAGAATGCTAGTAATAACACCTGGCTAACAGATACGATTTTTGTCAAAACGTTCTGTTCTCACCATATAATTCTGACGATTTCCATTGTGATTAAAGACAATTACCTATGAATCTAATCACTTCAGATACTATGAATCTAATCACTAAAACAATTTAGCATTAGGCGAATGCGCTTAAAATCGTTTATAAATCCAAAATCTTCTAGACTTATTTCTTTCAGATTGAACTGATGCATGAAAACATGTTAATAACCAACACAAGGAAAGTCCGAAGTTCGAGATCATTGTCGAGAAGATCCGCCAACGTAAACACACTGTACGGTCAGCTTCCGGCCTATTTCATTGTGAGGGTTCATGAGATTGCCTTTGCTTTATGTACGGATAGTTGGGAGGGAATATGAGAGCTTGTCTTTGGTTCGTGAAGAGTAGTAAAGCGGTCCAAAATATTGTGAAGAGTAGTTTGGAGTCCGAGATATCGTCTTTGGTTCGTGAACTGGTAGTAGAGGGACCTGCGAGGTTATCTTTGGTTTGTGAAGGAGTAGTAAGGGGGCGGGGGTCTGCGAGATTGTCTTTGGCTAGTGAAGGGGAAGTAGGGGGGTCTACGAGATTGTATTTAGTTCGTGAAGGAGTAGTAGGGGGGTCTGCGAGATTGTATTTGGTTTCTAAAGGGGTCCATGAAGAAAACTTTGAGAACTATTATTCTGGATACATCATGATATAACAAAATAATAATAACACGTATTTAATCTGAATATAAATACAATCCACTTTCAAAACCTAACTTCTGGATAATATTGAAATATAGAATATGTATTATACTTCAAAATAGCTCACATAAAAGCTATTTCAGATTTTAAAGCAATGCTGAAAATATTTACTTAACTTCGAAATAGCTCACATAAAAGCTATTTCAGATTTTAAAGTAATGCTGAGAATATTTACTTAACTTCGAAATAGCTCACATAAAAGCTATTTCAGATTTTAAAGTAATGCTGAGAATATTTACTTAACTTCGAAATAGCTCACATAAAAGCTATTTCAGATTTTCAAGTAACGCTGAAAATATTTACTTAACTTCGAAATAGCTCACATAAAAGCTATTTCAGATTTTAAAGTAACGCTGAAAACGTTTACTTTCTATAATCCATATTATCGAGGAACATCGGAGCTAAACACCTCTAGAACTAAAGACAGAGATCAACATAAAATCACTCTTTATTTAAATCAGATATGATCTGAACTTGGGAAAGATGGCTGGTGTTAGGCAATCAAAGAAAATGTTAAACTGTGTTTTCTAGGCCCTAAGTTATTGTAACATTTTTAAATACGAAAAATGTACGTTGTAGTTATTCTAATTTTCTACCAGAAAACATAGAACAAATGTAACTTACGTGATTGGTTGTTTTTTTGGAAACTAAATTATTAATTACTAGTATTCGATACGTGATTAGCTAATTAACAATAATTAAATGCAATACATTGTATCTTAAGCACTAGATGGCGCTAAGTTGGTGTCACATGTCGAGCGAGTTATATCGAAGTTTGTTCTTGGTAGACGAATCTGGTTCATATAATTATGTCGCTTCTCGAGATAAGAGTGTTGACTTTGTGTTTGCTATTACTTGGAACCTTTACTTGTGGAACTCTGCCTATTCTATTGGTTAAGTGGTTTAAACAGACGAATACAACGCAAGGGCTACAAGTCACGGGCCGGTCGGTAATATCTTTCCTGCTGTGTGTCGGAGGTGGCGTGTTGTTAGAAACGTGTTTTGTTCACTTGCTTCCCGAAGTTCGTGCCAGCTTTGAACAACACTGGCTCCGAGAAAATAGCAGCAGTTATCATTTTCCAATTCCAGAATTAATCGTATGTTTAGGTTTTCTAGCGGTCTATATTCTAGAAGAGGTGTTATTTGCAGCATTGGGAAACAGTCGCCCAACCGAGAACGGGTTAGGCCGGGACAGCCCGCATCAAGGGCTATTGCTCACCGATAGAAATCGGCCTGACAGCGGTACTGACAGATCAACGCTTCAAACTGTGGGACTATCTTCCTATCCGACTTCTCCCAAATTTTTTTTTCGGGGTTTCATCATAATTTTGGCACTTTCAGTTCATTCAGTTTTCGAAGGCTTCGCCGTGGGGCTTCAGGACAATGTGAAAGAAACGTGGATGTTGTTTATCGCCGTTGCCATGCACAAATTCGTCATTTCCTTTATCGTAGGACTAGAATTGTACTCGGACGGAACACACACTATAACAGTTCTTGTTTATATGGCGGTTTTTGCAACAATGTCTCCACTGGGTATGCTTGTTGCTATAGTTACGGAAAGTTCACTGCAAAGATCGCCAGACCTAGTCGTAGGTACTTTGAATGGTCTTGCAACCGGAACATTGGTGTACGTAACATTTTTCGAGATCCTTCAAAGGGAGAAAAATTCCCCTCTTCGCAGTCTGCTACAGCTGTTAGCATTATTGATTGGATTTATTATAATGGTGGTAATCCAGTGGGTAACAAGTTAAGAATTCCAACAGCTTGAATTCAGTAAGAAGTTTGTTCTGTATTTCTTTTAATCTTAAATTTACTTTCTTCAAAGTTTGTTTTGTGAATTTTGTTGTGACAAGAAACTCCATTATTAGCAGCAGTAGATAAAATATCTGAATTTTAAAAATGTCCTTATAAATAAAACTACAAAAATTATTATAATAATTCTGAGCCATGAACATTATATATATATATATATATAGCTTTTCCAGGAGAGGATGTTATATGTAACTTGTTAAAATATTTCGAATCAACGAGCTTTATTTAATGTTTTGTATAAACGAAGTTTTCTTAACCAATCATGGTAGAATGTTTCGTATGAACAAAATTTTCTTAACCAATGATGATGAATTGTTTCTTATGAACGGACTTTTCTCAACCAATGATAATAGCATGTTTCTTTTCAACGAGTTTTTCTTAACCAATCATGATAGAATCTTTCGAACGAACGAACTTTTCTTAACCAAACATGGGTAGTTATTATTCTTTTGAAGGAAAATTGGGAGTAAAACAAATTTTCAGGGATATCATTTGATCATTTTATTTCTTTTTTCCTTGCAGACTTAATACCCTGAAAATTGCCATTATAATAATTGTTATAAATAAGTTTGACTTGCCAATTTTTTTTTTGTTTACATTGAGTTATATGCAGATTTTGTTAAACAAGACCGATGTCTGTAGGTTTACTTTCTTCTTAGAATTCTAAGAAGAAAGTAAACCTACAGACATCG
>NW_013668207.1:29419-44300 GCF_000517525.1 Limulus polyphemus
TATAAATATTTAACTGCTTTAAAACTTTTTTATTTCGTTGTTCCACTGGTAATTGACTACCTTCTTTAGGAAAATGTACAGATACAATCATCATTTTCCTGACAAAACAAAATGTATTATATGCTTTGGAATTCTCAGTTTCTTTGGTTTTGCATTTAATTTTAGTTATACCAATTCAACGTAAAGAGCCCCCCCCCCCCCAATGGCACAGCTGTATGTCTGCGGACTTATACTGCTAGAAATCGGGTTTCGATACCCGTGGTGGGCAGAGCACAAATAGCCTTTGTGTAGCTTTGTGCTTGATAACAAACAACAACATCAACGTAAGGGGAAGACATAGATCCAGGCATGACATAAGGGAGGGGGATAGACCTAAAAGCCACCTCCCATGTCACTCCCGATGGAGCCTTAAGGGTGGATGCCAAGTTTGGCGACAATCGATCCAGTTATAAGTGGATACACATACAGATCATGGTTCAGATGTTCATTTTGTATTTTCAATTTATTTTTTTCCTACATCAACTGCTAAGCCTGATGTACAAACATTGATAGTAGTGATATTGTAAGAAATTCTCTGGTTGAACGTGGGCTAGTAGTTAGCGTGCTGGAAGGCAAATCGAAGATTTTAAAGTTCGGCACGTGAAGGTCCTCATGTACAGCCTTGGACACGCTTTAAAATTGACAGTCAGTCCAGTTTATCCTATATTAATTCAGGCTGTGTGTTTGCGAGTTTACTTGTCTGTGGACTCCTTACACACTTATGGAGCTAGCAGGACCAAACTTGGAACTCTGGATGACCCGAGGGGTTCCTTATCTATATGGCGTACCCTCATACCCTTATTTATTTGGGGCACCTAGAGGGATACAACGCGCTCGGAAGGTCTCCTAAGCATACAGAGGTGACTAGAATAATGTTTTCGCGGTTGATGAACACGAGTCTAGCATCGGATTTTGTGTTCCAAGCCCCATCATCTCCGGGATCCCGAGAGTGCCACTTTTGAAACTGTGTTCGTAACCTTCTCACAAGCTAGTGAAACCGAACTCAGATACCACGGACGAGAGCTCCAACCTTCTGTTTCGGGTACGAACACCTTGGGTCAGCTATCGAAGTAGCTCGGATTAATGGAGGAGATTAAGTGGGGGGGGGGGGTTGAGTAATAGGGGGCTTTTGATCAGCGTAGTGCGAGTATTTTTTTTTAGTTAGGTTCAAAGAGCCGAGAAAAACCCTTGTGGCGGAGAGTGCTCCTGACTTATAATTAAAAATACACATGAACTCCAATCTTTAAGTAAATTTAATTAGTATTAAACAAAATTATTATTTTCTATGAAACTCTATGCTATATACATACAGCTAGTGTCTTCAGGATCCTGTTTAAAATTGTATACACACAAATGGTCTCTTCAGGATACCGTGTAAAACTATATACACTAGTAAAGAAAAAAACTTTTCAAAAAAGGAAATAAATGTAGGGATGGCTAATATCAATCCTTCAAAAACAATGCACCATTCCCATATAATAACACAGGCACACAGTGTAGTAGAATGTTAACAGGATAACTTAAACTCAGGTGTGATTGAATAGTTATATATTTTGCTATATGTTAATTCTTGCTTGTGCTATTATCTAGGGATGATGCAAATGCCATCCCTACATTTAGTTCCATGTTGGAAAAGTTTTCTTTTACTTGTTTTCTAATGTAGTGTTTCAATAGACACAGGAAGGTTGTATTTATAATCAAGTTCTAAATACAATGAGGTTCCAACTGTAATATTTATTGTTTATCTATTATTAGCTGGTAATTCCTGTTTTTGTAAGAAACCTAACTTCAAGGGGTAATGATAACATTCTTTAGACTATAATTATTATTAGTTAATAATACTTATAAAAGCGGATACATCGTTTGAAACTATGTCACCTCAGTAAAATTAGTTGACACCATTGTTTTGATTTTTGAGTTATCATGTAATAAAAAAGAAGAAGCAGAAGAAAGAAGAACAAGAAATTCAACCCTTTTTGCTATGATATTTACAGACATTCCCAGAACTTGTGACTCAGCCATTACATAGATATAGTTATAAAAGGAAACACTGTATAGTATTGTAAAGTTCCCATAACCTATTGAGGAGATATTTAAAATACCATTTCGATGAACAATCCGAGCCATCCTTACATAGGCAGTGCTGCCACCTGCATGATACAACTGGTGTCTTCAAGATAAGCTGTGTGAAGAAAAAAAAAGTTCATTTTACAGTTAAATTTCTTATTCTACGTGTAATGTGAAATGTAATTAGAATTTATTTATGATAAATATTATCAGCTTATGGGACCAGATTTACTTTACTGTGTTATATAATATCTAGTTTCTCAGTAATGAAAGCAAATGTTATTAAGCAACTTAAAACTTGTTATCGAACATTTCTTGGCAGTAATAAACGTTAATGTTACTAAGTAACCTAAAGTCTTATTGTCTGCATCCAACAATTCTTGTCAACAACAAAACAAAATATTACCAAGCAACCGAAAGCTTGCTGTTATCAAACGGTTCTTGCCAATAATAAAAAATGTTGCCAAGCAACGGAAAACTTGTTGTTATCGAACAATTATTGTCAGTGAAAAACGTCAACATTACTAAGCAACCGAAACTTGTTTTCTTTATGAAACAATGGCTATCTTTCTTATCCACCTTAAAACTGGGACCTTGATATAGCAGTAAAATTGAAATTCGAGGCACTCTGGAATTAATAATTTCACCATAAATATATATATATGTATATACATATAAAAACTAAACTACAAAGTCATATACCAGTGTTTCTACAGGAGACAAATAAAATAAACCAGATGGAGATAGTCACGTTCTAAAGATGTAACTTGAGGCTAAAGATTCAACTGAAGAATTCATGTTTCTCATGAGCTTAGGAAAAGCAAAAAAGAACATTAAACTAAACTAATTATGATGAAATAAGGAACACGAAATGATTCTTCTTCTACTAACGATTGTGATGGATGTGGACAAACAAAGAACACAAAATATTATCTACCAAAAACGTATCCTCTACTAGCGGGTATGTTGTAAGGGATCAAACATACAACATAAGAATATCATCTACTAGTGGGTATGTTGTATGGGATCAAACATACAACATAAGAGTATCATCTACTAGTAGGTATGTTGTATGGATCAAACGTACAACATAAGTGTATCATCTACTAGTGGGTATGTTGAGAGGATCAAACATACAACATAAGTGTATCATCTACTAGTGGGTATGTTGTAGGGGATCAAACATACAACATAAGAGTATCATCTACTAGTGGGTATGTTGTAGATGATCAAACATATAACACAAGAGTATCATCTACCAGTACGTATGTTGTATGGGATCAAACATACAACATAAGAGTATCCTCTACTAGTGGGTGTGTTGTAGGGATCAAACATACAATACAAGAGTATCCTCTACCAGTAGGTATGTTGTAGGGGATCAAACATACAAAAGTATCCTCTACTAGTGGGTATGTTGAGAGGATCAAACATACAATACAAGAGTATCCTCTACTAGTGAGTATGTTGAGAGGATCAAACATACAACATAAGAGTATCCTCTACTAGTGGGTATGTTGTAGAGGATCAACATACAACATAAGAGTATCATCTACTAGTGGGTATGTTGAGAGGATCAAACATACAACATAAGAGTATCCTCTACTAGTGGGTATGTTGTAGAGGATCAAACATACAACATAAGAGTATCCTCTACTAGTGGGTATGTTGTAGGGATCTTCTAGTAGAAAGTAGAAAAAATGCGAGATTTATTTGTGAAATCTAAACATTTATTTATTTTATTTTTGTTACAATAATAAGTTGTTGTCTAGACGTTTTAATGGTTAGTTTTTATGAACATATCGACCACGTAAGTGAGTTGATGCTTCGTTCTTATCTTTAACTCTTATAAAAAGAAAATGGAACAGTATATCACTGCCTTGGTCTTCTGATAATAAGATTTCAAAACTTTCATTTTTGACAGCTTATTCCTTTCAGTTTAACCCAGTTTATTACAATTGTTTCAAAGTATAGGATTAGGCACTGTCGCCACTTTTTTTCTGTTATAACTCGTCCAGCTGTAGTTTTAATGTCTATGTTACATGTGGCGTAGTAAGTGTAAACTTTCTAACGACCTTGATACATGTACTGTACAAGTAGGGGACTTTTTACATGAACTTCGCTATGATTTGGGGGTTGAGGGTAGTGAAAATGGTAATGTAACTAAAAATGAGTTCTAGTGGGGAGTTAAGAATTAGTAACTTAATTACAACTCAAGTTCCTAGACATTTACAATGTACTAATTTCCCGAATTTCATAACAAATTTCAATTGTCTTTATTTGGCTGTTGAACGTGTTTCACTCCCTAATATTAGTAACGCGTGAGGTGATAGACAACTTTACGAATTGTTTTAAAAATAATAATCAAAGGCCAATAAATTTTGGCCTTATTTATCACTTAATATCAGCATATTGTACTTACAATTAAGATCTTTATTCGAACGAGCTATTCTAATACCTGTACATTGAGTTTATACTCAAGTTTCACAAGTGTTCAGACAACACGTACTCCTACCATTTATAATGCTTTTGACTCTTAACTGTATTGCATATAAACGTTAAATAGTTTGTTTTGTTATAAATATTTATAGAAATTTCAAATAGAGAACACGGTCAATAATTTATGGGCTTCAATATTACTATATTTCTAACTGAATGTTTCTTATTCACACACTCACTTCAATATTATTATATTTCTAAGTAAATTATTCTGTATTAAACAATTAGATAAAGGGTGGCTTGATAGAGATAATACACTTTATTGAACCATCAGATGAAGGGTGGCTTGATACAGATAATACACTTTATTGAACCATCAGATGAAGGGTGGCTTGATACAGATAATACACTTTATTAAACCATTAGATGAAGGGTGGCTTGACACAGAGAATAAACTTTAATAAAACATTAGATTATTTCAATGGTAACCAGTATCTGATTACAAACACCAGAGGTATTAATGGACTACACCTATATGTCATTATGATTAATATTCGCATGAATCTACATTGCCTTTTAGTTACTTATTTAAGTGTATCGATGGTATTGATAACCTTACTTTCTAATTACTTATCTAACTACAGGCCATTACTTTTAATGTTACACAGAAAACTTATTTCGATACTTTTCTAACAAAAATATCTCCCCATGAAAAGATATAATGAACCTGATGATTTCAGGTGTCCTTACAACTGTTTCGACATCAATCCAAGTTGTATTGACAGAATGATTAAGGTAGAGACTCTTCATCTGGTCGAATTACGTAAATTTATTGATAAACATTCTAACAGCACTTAATTAAACGTAGATTAAAAGATTAAACAAAAATGTCCCGACATGAGACTGAATTTATAGTTCTTGTTGTCCAAGTTTTTACTTTTTTTTTATTTGGTTGGAATTTGAAGGCTTAGTGGTGGTGGTGTAGGAAATAGCGGACGACAGTCATGAATCCAAAACCCAGGATGACAGCCAACAGTTGTAGTAACCCTGGCAAGAGTGAGCTGCGGGATCGCTGAAGAACTTCGAAGAAGGTCACATATATTAGTGTTCCACAGGCCAATCCATTTAAAGTCCCTATCACGAGCTGAGATGTTTGAGTGACAGCCTGATCGGTTAACACTGCAATACCAATTCCCAGTGGAGTCATAACAGAAAATACCAACATGTAAAAACCTACTTTTCGAAACGAATTCCCTTCGTTATGTAGCTCTAACCCAAGAGCAAAAGCTATAATAAATTTGTGTACAGCTTCAGCAAAGAATAAAGTCCATGTGTCTTGCACTGTCGGTTGTAACCCCACGGCCAAACCTTCAACCACAGAGTGAAAGGATAAGGCTAAAACTATCACAAGACCTCGAAACAAAACCATACGTGTTGAACTTTGTCCACCTGTTGGTTGATCGTCCAGATCTAAAGAGCCGTAACGTCTGTTGTTACATTCTGTTAGTCTATCATGAGATGATCGCCGTTCAATCTCGCTGTTCCTTTGACTACAAGCAAGCGAGACTGGCCACTGTTCATGAGCGCAGCAATCATTGTTGGTAGGGGTTTGGCCGAAGCACCTTATAACTGTGTGGAAAACTTCTTCTAGCACGTATATCGTTAGGAGCCCAACACAGACTATCAATTCTGCTAGTGGAAGTGATTGGTCGTAATTGCTGCCCCAATAACTTTCATAACTGTTACGAACTTCGGGTAACAAGTGAAGAAAGCTCACAGACAGTAGCACTCCACCACCGAAATTTAACAAGAGCGAAATGAACGGTTTGCCCCAAGCTTCACGTCTTATCGAAGGTTGCTGTAGGCAGTGAATAAGTAACAGTGGAAAGGTCCCGCAAAGTAAAGTTCCAAGAAAGAGAAATATTAGGGTTAGAACTCGGGCTACAATTAACAACATCGTTGATTTACACAGCAAGTTCAAATGGAATTCTGCTCTAAGTTACGCAACCATTTAATTAACTAAATATTCGCAGTAATCAGATCTGTAATCTGCCTGTTGTAACGCGGGATAACACTAATTCTTTTCTTTTTTTCACGTGATGGTTTATCTATTATTCGACGCGCCATCTATTGGAAATGTATTTTATAAACAAACATTACAGTCTTCTGCATAGGCACACGTCAAAGTCTAATCTGATATACATAGGAAAGAATTCAAGTGTAGAAATATTGTGCCAGTTAACAAATTTACATTACTAAGCATTTGTAATAGACTTCCGTTCTTTACAACTCGGCTGTCGTGAAATCCTGGATTTTAGATGAAGCTATAACAACAATTATTATTTTTAAAAAACGTTGTGAACCTCCGCGGTTTATCGGACCACCTAGCTGTGAGACTAAACTTGTAACACTCAATATTAATATAATCTCTTCTTGCATCTTCTTTGTATTAACCTAGCGGGAGAACTGTAAATATGAATTTAGAAAGCGATTCTGAGAAAATCATGTCATATTAAATATTTTGGTTTACTGGTGGTTTTCGTAGCTCCAAAAAATTAAAAGGTATATATTCTGTCGAATAGTCTATTGCGTATAATTTAAACCAGCGTGAATAAATCTGCTAACATTAAAAGATCGAAAAAGTTAACGTATTAAACCTAGGCCAAAAGATCTAACAGTAGCACATGACTCTCTTAGTCTCATATCTTACACAGCCTTGAGACTACCTTATGTATAGGTTAACAATGACATTATTATTTTTTAGTAGACAATAAAAAATTTACCTAGAGCTGATCCTTGAGAAAATAAATCCTTATAACTGTTCGGGCGTTGCAATTAAATATCGTTTGAACTAAGCGTAAACATTTTTGCTGTTGTGTTCTTTAGGCCTAGCATATAGACAACTACGCTTTACTGTAAAGTATTCTATCGTCAGTCAGGTACTTTTGAATTATTTGGTCAAAATATGGTTAAGTCCAGTTCGCGTGACTAAAACACATTAGTTTATTTCTTCCAGAACATTTGCTTTAACTTGTTGTGGGCCTAAGTTCATAAATAAAGTTCTCACTTATAATTTCTTTGCTAACAGGCCGATTAACTTAATAGACTATAAACACTAAATATATTCGACCACTCATTAATTTCTCTGAATTCTCACTCACTACACGAATACTTCACACTAAGTTCTTTACTTTGACGTTAACTATCTGCTTACTCGTATTTATAGTTAATGTCAAATTTACTAGATTTTAACCTCGTGCGCCCCCTAGCTAACATCTAAGTTAAAACATTGAAAATACAGCTTGCGGTAGTACTTTGAATAACAGTGAACTGACATAAAAGCAGATCTTCATGGGGATAGAAACTGAATTATTAATTCATAATGAAAAGTTTATTGAATAATTGTAATTTCCATACAGTACGACAGAGGGCAGTAAAAAACTATGAGAACATGGATGTAGACGGTCAAAGTGTTAATAACAGGCTTTTTATTGGTGGCAGAATAGCTTTGAAAACTTTTTATATGTAAACATGAACATAGGCTCTCAGTGTGTTAACTGTAGCCTTTGTTAGTATATTGTAATAACTAAACAATATTATTAGTCATCTTCTGTTAACTGTAGCCTTTGTCAGTATATTATAATAACTAAACAATATTATTAGTGATCTTCTTAAAATTAATGTGTAAAATTGATAGAACTAACTTCCGATAAAAGCAAGCTACTTATTTAAATCAAACCAAAAATCAAACAGATAATGAGTATACGTAATTAAATATACAATGTTTACGTTCTTACATATAAAGATTACAATGTATTATTTCGTCAGCTTAGTACATTTGTTGTTAGTAACATTTTCGGTCGTAGACCAAATAGTTTCTCTCGAGGTTCAGCAAACTTAGGAGATTTAGGCTAGTCATAAGTCCATGTATTAAGCTAACAAATTTTTATAATGCAAATATGATAACATTATTTCAAAATAATAAAACTAGATATTTTAAATATTCCAACCAGTACTGTTAATGAAAGTAACACCAAATAAATAATAGAGAATACCTTACTTACTGACACAAAAACAATAGTTCATACGTTCGTAGAATTAATGTTCATTGAAAACTTAACACCCGTAAAACAAACTTTCCCACAACAAACCCTAACAACATCTCGTGACCAATGAAAATCGATTAAATGGAGCATCAACTGTTTAACTTTAGGGTAGCCTGACATACGAGATAAATTACTATAACATATATCGCTGTTTAGTTATATAGTTGAGTAGCAGTGCAGTATACAGCGTGGTCACAAGTAAATAGACACCACCTTTGTAGAAAAAATGAACTTTTTCAGTCATATTAACATGAATTGATATATTTATAATTTAATTAATATCTAGAAGATCTTCCTTTCGCTTCGTGGAGTTCATTGATCCTTTGGGGCATCGTGAGAATCATCTTGTCAATTTTATATTGTGGGATTTTCGCCCACTCTTGCTTCAAAACTTGGAGTAGATCGCTCTTCGAAGTTGGTTTTTTGTTGTTGTTGTTTCTTGACTTGCCGGTCGAGTATGGCCCAGAGGATTTCGATGGGGTTCATGTCAGGAGATCGGCTCGGCCAGGGAAACATCTGGATACCATTTTCTTCCTGCCTCTTTTGGGTGTTTCTAGCAGTGTGACACTGTGCTCCATCCTCCTGGAACAACGTTGTGTTCTTGTCCACGAAACCCGAGGAACAAAGTGGCAAGAGTCCTTCCTCCAATATTTCGACGTATTTCGCAAAATTTATGTTGCCAACGCACTCCACTAAGCTCGATCTCCCACCAATCCAAACCATTACGCTGAAACCACCATGCTTCACAGTTGGCTGCAATCTGTTGAGCCATAACTCTTGGTGAGGCATTCTCCAGACCCATATCCTTCCACTGTCCGAAAATTGAGCGAATCTTGATTCGCCTGAGAACAATACGGTCTTCCAAAAGTCCAGAGGCTTGGTCATCATATCACTTGCCCACTTCTTTCGTCTGACTATGTTGGCAGGTCTTAATAAGGGCTTCCGCCTAGCTGCTCTGCAACGATAACCCAATCTGTGGAGATTCCGTTGAACAGATTTCGGGCTCATCCCACCAACTTTGGCCACTTCTGCAGTCGTTATCTGGGATCCATTTCGATGCTCCTCTTCACAGCCCTTTTTGTCCTCTCCTATGGACCAAGACGATACCGGAAGCTGCTTAGTTGTTTTCTTGCCGTGTTTCCTGAACTGCACGATGATTCTGTTGACTGTCGAAAGCGGGATTCCCAAATTCTGCGAAATTTGCCGCTGACTTATTCCACCATCTGCTTGACCAACTATCCTTCCTCTAACAAAATCTGACAATTCGAGAGAACCTTCAGTTCTAGGCATGTTGTAGCACAAGATAATTAGTGAGCGGACCATTTTCATTTATCTAGTGCCCTGTGAACACAAATTCGTTAGCATAAATCAGTTAAATGACGACAAATTAGGTGTCTATTTACTTGTGACCACTCAGTGTATAGATAATGTAGCAAGAATATTCGTTCTCAAATTAAGATATATTCAAGTTAAAGGTAACAAACGATAAGGTAGTGTTAGAAACTTACTTTGCTATATTATCTTGTAATTAAATGTAACAAACAATAAGCTAATGTTAGAAACTTACTTTGCTGTATTATCTTGTAATTAAATGTAACAAACAATAAGCTAGTGTTAGAAACTTACTTTGCTGTATTATCTTGTAATTAAAGTAACAAACAATAAGCTAGGGTTAGAAACTTACTTTGTTGTATTATCTTGTAATTAAATGTAACAAACAATAAGCTAGTGTTAGAAAGTTACTTTGCTGTGTTATCTTGTAATTAAATGTAACAAACAATAAGCTAGTGTTAGAAAGTTACTTTGCTGTGTTATCTTGTAATTAAATGTAACAAACAATAAGCTAGTGTTAGAAAGTTACTTTGCTGTATTATCTTGTAATTAAATGTAACAAACAATAAGCTAGTGTTAGAAAGTTACTTTGCTGTGTTATCTTGTAATTAAGCTGTAGCTTTAGCGAAATAATTACAAACCTATGTTCAAATCGTCTACGGTTAACGAGTAGCTTGAAAATAAAATTGCACAATTTTTACCTTTTACTGTTAATCTTTTACTGTCATACAGTAAACAGTTAAAGCGTTCATTACTCTC
The DNA here is from genome assembly GCF_000517525.1 of Limulus polyphemus. Classification (NCBI taxonomy): domain Eukaryota; kingdom Metazoa; phylum Arthropoda; class Merostomata; order Xiphosura; family Limulidae; genus Limulus; species Limulus polyphemus. Next base: position 40,162 of record NW_013668207.1, read on the forward strand.
ATACAGCATACAGTTCAAACGTTCCATGTGTTCATCCGCCATCCCAGTTATTAGACGCTATTTAAAAATGTGTAATTGTTTATTGGTCCAATAGAAAAAAAATGATAAGACCTAAAATCAAGTACGCCTTTTCTGTACTTTTTAACAGTTTCTTATCAGGTTACAACCTTCTGTTTATGACCTGATCCAACATTACTGCCATCTAATGCGTTATAGTTGAACTATTTTGATAAGTGTATGTCTGAAGTTTTCAGTTCGAAACACATGCATATATATATACCTGATTTTTATTTTCAGCACTCTTAAGAAGAATGAAAAGATGGCGGCCTCTAAGTTTTACCTCTTTTCTTGGATTTAGATATATTTATATAAGAAACTGATAATATCCAGTTGTATATTTTTTCTTAAACTCACAAATATCGAGGTAATGTTTTTTATACCGTAGTAAGTACAATTAGTACATAGATATCGATGTAATTAATACGTAGTTGTATCAAATTAAAGTACACATGTATCCATGTTATTAAATAGTTTTCTTGAATATAGTTAATTTGATGATAATGGATCCATAGAAACAGGAATATAAAAACACTAATACCTGTGGTTACCATTACTGTAGGATCATGACTTAAACAAAAAACCAATAGAAATATGTCTAAAATTAAACAAGTCCAGTATCAACCAACAGCTTTTGTTTAATGTAAGCTGAGTTTTGCCACAGTACTATACTGAAATAGTTGAACATTTGTCATATATAATACGTATGAGCTTAGTATGTGCTTTCAGTTACAATTTATAGATGGCAGCACAAAAGTTGTAAATGAAAACCAGCTCATTCTCACCTTTAATTGAGTACTTTTACTTTTGAAATTACTAACACAGTTTCACATAGAAAATAATACAACTCAGATAATGTGCTTGTTTAATCCAAGTTGCTTATATTTTATGACGAATAAATGTGATCTGATATTTTTCAGTTTCTTGAAGAGAATGTAAGGAAACAGTAAAAGTTTGTGGGTTATTACTTGTAAAGAAGTAGGTTTTATTTCTTGTAATGTTTGTTTGTTTGTTAAATTTTTACCCGAATATGCATAGCCATCCTTAACTGTGAAGTGATAGGTAAGAGGAAAGACAGCTAATCAATACCACCCACCGCCAACTCTTGATATACTCTTTTAAAGAATGATGGACTCGACGGTTAAATTATAATGCCTCCACAGGAGAAAGGCTTAACATGCTCGGAATACATGTTCCATATGTATATGAATGTAAACCAAAAATAACTCAGCTGTAAAAAATAAAGTGTAGCTAAGAGTAAAAAAAAAAAAAAGACGGCGACTAAAAGATGTAAAATTGGTGACTAAGCCAGTGCAGTAATGTTGTTGATGTTAATAATGATAACTCAGGTAAACATTGTATTACACACTCCTAAATGAAACATCAACAGTGTTACTAAACTGGCTCAGTCGCCAATTTTAATTTCACATCTTTCAGTTGCCATCGTCTTTTTTCTTCTTAGCCACACTTTTCCTTTTTTTACAGCTGGGTTGTTTCTGGTTTAGATATCACTGCTTTTTAAAAATTGGAATGTACACGTGATTGTGAAGGATATTATCACATATATTTGTGATAAAAAAGCTTAAAAACTACGTATATGTACAAGTGTGAACTGTAAATACATTTTACACACACTTACATACATGGATTTATCATGTCAGGCAGCATTTGGCTTACATATCAGTTGAGTGTTCACCTTGTGGAGAAGTTGTAAAATATTTAAAAAATTTCAAAGAGGCATAGTACAATATTATATTGTTACTTACAAATATACAAACTATCACATGTTGATATAGGCTGTAGAACAAAATGTATACATCCTTTATTGTTGTAGGCATGGACATCCTAGTCAATTGAGATCTGGAGAATTCCTGCAAGTAATTTCAGAACGATTACATTTACTGTTTGTCCTGCAGGTCTGAGCAAAAACTTTCCTTCAAAAATCGCCGTTTATTTTACTGTAACAGCTAAAGTTTTGGTTTGGTTTGGTTTGGTTTGCGCGAACTTTTGCGCACACGTAGAGTAAACGGTATGTTAAATGTGTACCATATTTTATAAAACTCGATGAGAAGTATGTTTTTTAAAATATTAAAAATTCCGTACAAGAAGACGAAGAAAACTAGACGAATGTTGGCATCGCATATCTCAGTTTCGGACGAAAGGATTTAAAAAAATTTGGTATGTGAGGTAAGCAAACTAGGAAGCAATAAATGTGAAAAACTCAGAAAATGCATGGAGGTAATACTAAGTTATAGATAGCTGAATATCACAATTCGTTCGTTCCTGTAAATAACACATTGTGTGCCGCGCGTCTCAGGTGTTTTTTCTTGGCCGCACGACACACTAGCGTATGTTTTAATCATACTAAGTTTCTTGTTTAACATGAAGTAATATACTTGTTTTTATGAACATGTAAACCATCTAAGGATATTGTGTAACAAGCGGATTAGTTGTTTTCAGCCAAATCCCAGTTTCGGTTGGACAAGAACTATAAGCGGGAAGACATGCACATTGATTTCGATACTTATCGTCAGAAAACTGCTGTTGACGTTGAATTTGAAAGTTTACAGAATCATGGGGGCGCTACGAACTCATGTTTTATAGTAGCTCTTGCACTGAAACACAAATAAATCAAGATAAAATACCATTTTAAGTAACCACTTTCAAGTCAACTTTGCAAAGGAGACAGATGACTCATTAGTTGGGGGAATCTGAAAATAATGTAGTTTTCAAAATTCTGACTAGCGTTTACTGGACTACGTTTATAAATCAGAATATGTGTTTTGAAATGTAGTGAGTTTACCAGTGTCTCTTTCTTTCTTTTTATTTTCTTTGAAAGATTGGGCCACAATATTTTCGGAAACTCCTCGAAACTGACAAATAAACTGGCTCTGTGGTACAGTTCTGTGGGTACAGTGTGGGTACGTTATAAGAGTGACAGTCACTCTCTTGGTGAATGGTATGATGGTGCTGCCCAGTTGACTTCAGTCTGGATAAACGTTCGAAATTAGGACGGCAGCAGACAGATGTAGTAGCTTTGCCATAAATGCAAAATGCAATACAAATTTAGGCTAAGAAATACCCGTAACATTTAAAGTAGTTCATGAAGTAACGTTGAGATAATTGAGATTTTGACACTGGGCTAAGCATATATCCTCTGCAGTTTTTACCTGATATCTCCAGTAACAAATGTTTTACTTATTTGTTTGTTTTAGAGCACATTGGGTTATCTGCTGTGTTTGCCGCTGGCAATCGAACCCCACATTTTAGCGTTGTAGTCTGTAAGTTTACGGCTGTTTTAATAAACGTAACATTAAATGTTCGCTCAGAGTCGTAATAGTTTAATATAAGGCTAAGATTAAACTTAGGAATCACACACCAGATGGCGGTGTTGTAGTCTGTAAGTTTACGGCTGTTTTAATAAACGTAACATTAAATGTTCGCTCAGAGTCGTAATAGTTTAATATAAGGCTAAGATTAAACTTAGGAATCACATACCAGATGGCGGTGTTGCGTATGCTGGTCTTCATAAGGTATTCTACGTTATGTGGGATTACTAATAACTTATTATTTATTCCATGAAGAGATACTTCACCAGATTAATTACAAACAAGTAGGTAATTAAAAATAATTATTACCGTAACGTTATTTTCGTAATGGTTCGTCCAGTGACATTGTTAAATCATCAACTGTCACGTGATCTAAACATCAAGGTTTATAATGGTTCGATCTCTCTGTTGAACAGATAGTCCCTTATGTAACTTTGCGTTTAAAGACAAATAATCAGTAATCATCATTAGTCATGAATCTGTTTTTAATTTCATATGCAAATTTACATTTAGCTAAGCATGACTATTTGTTCGGTCCTATCTGTTTTACAGCTGCAAATTAACGATTCTTTTGGTCATGAATTACATTTCACGAATTTATAGCCTCATCATGGATGACATTTCACGAACTTGTAGCCTCATCATAGATGACATTTCACGAACTTGTAGCCTCATCATGATGACATTTCACGAACTTGTAGCCTCATCATAGATGACATTTCACGAACTTGTAGCCTCATCATGATGACATTT
>NW_013668207.1:45148-47580 GCF_000517525.1 Limulus polyphemus
ACTTGTAGCCTCATCACACATAATTGTTAGATTAATATCTTATTATTTGTATGGTTGAAAAGGGATCCTGAATTGTATTTATCCGTTTTCATCAAATTATATTAGCTTATTGTTTTCTCCTGTTTTAGTTGCAATATACGTTTGCCTTTTTTTCTTTTTTTAGTTTCCTTCCCTCATTACAAACTGATGTGATTATTTTCTTGGATTTCTTGCTAATCCCAAAAGTCATGAGAAGCATCGAAACTAATGAATAAAGTTGCAGTTTTTTTCCCAGTAGAGCTAGAATTCTACCCATAAAAAAGTGTGTCCACGAACTCGTTGTAAGAACAAAGCTCGGCTTTGTTCTCTTATTTTATATTACTATAATGAAGTCCAGATAAAAAAACTATTGTTGAAAAACAAAAGTTTTTAAGCCTTTCTCTTAATGCATAGAGAATAAACATATTTTGCTTCTAAATAGAAGTTTAAAATAATATGCCAAAACATGAACATACAAATATTTAGGCGTAGTAAACCCTATACCTGGATCTCATTTCATCGAAGGCCGTTAACAACCAGAAAAAGCAATTTTATTAATAAAATTAAGTTCTTGAGATTAGAGGAATTTTCTGTTTTTTTTAGTAAGGTTTAGTTTATTAAATGATATTTTTATTTGCATCTAAAACTTATAGGGCAAGTGTCATGATTTAAATAAAAAAAATTTGCTCTCTCAAACAAATCCGCTGGAACATTTTTGAAGAACAGAAACAAAAATACTTAATTATTCATGGTCAATAAACAATAGTTCCTCATAAAGTTAGAACAATTTATAAATATTATATATATATATATGTTAAAGATTTATTTTCTCTTCCACCAGCAGTAAAATTGAAAAGAGAATCTGTGACGTAGAGGCCTAATGCATTCTTTGATAGGCCGTACCCTCTGCCGTGGACTGCAGTTTCACCTATTTCAGACTCATCAGCACAACTTGGGTCAACAAACCAAAGAAACATCAGTAGGCCTATTATAATAGTGAAATGTATATATGTTATAGGGTTTTGAGTCCGTTTTACTCCATCATATCAATTTAGGTTACAATATGGTAAAGTAAAACGGACTCCAAACCCCATAGAATTTATAAATATCCGTTTTACTCCACCATATTAATTTAGGTTACAATATGGTGAAGTAAAACGGACTCCAAACCCATAGAATTTATAAATATATATGTATTTTCTGACAAGAATTTTCAACGATAACGTATTTCCTAAGGGAACAGTCCATGTCACAAACATTATCTCTGGTAGCCAAAGCTGTATGTTTCTGTGAGTAAAGAAACCTTTTGCGTGCACCAGCTTCAAGTGCTTGTTTAGAGTGTGTACTTACCCTGAAGTATTTTTCCTTTACTCCAGTGTAATATTTCTTGAAGAAGTTGTTAGTCCTTGCTGCTGTGACATGCCAGAAGCTTTCCTGCATGACTCTTTCTAGAAGAAAATAGTAGTTTAATTATTTCTAAACTGTGTCGTGTTACTTAGTTTTCCTGCCTGATTTGGCTCATTTCATTTTTCAATTTAGTAATCAAGTTAATATAAATGTTGGAGGTATCCCACACTCTACAAAATTTACAATTCAAAAACAGCTAAAATGGGATAGAAGAAATGTATCATTACAAAAACAACGTTTCGTCACTGTTAACGTGGCATCATCAGGTACTTCTGTCAGAGAAGAAAGCTTGGTAGGACTGTGGATAACTTCTGTCAGATAGAAAACTTGGTAGGACTGTATAGAACTTCTGTCAGATAGAAAGCTTGGTAGGACTGTGGAGAACTTCTGTCAGATAGAAAACTTGGTAGGACTGTATAGAACTTCTGTCAGATAGAAAGCTTGGTAGGACTGTGGATAACTTCTGTCAGATAGAAAGCTTGGTAGGACTGTGGATAACTTCTGTCAGATAGAAAGCTTGGTAGGACTGTGGATAACTTCTGTCAGATAGCGAGCTTGGTAGGACTGTGGATAACTTCTGTCAAATAGAAAGCTTGGTAGGACTGTGGATAACTTCTGTCAGATAGAAAGCTTGGTAGGACTGTACAGAACTTCTGTCAGATAGAAAACTTGGTAGGACTGTGGAGAACTTCTGTCAGCTAGAGAGCTTGGTAGGACTGTGGATAACTTCTGTCAGATAGAAAACTTGGTAGGACTGTATAGAACTTCTGTCAGATAGAAAGCTTGGTAGGACTGTGGAGAACTTCTGTCAGATAGCGAGCTTGGTAGGACTGTGGATAACTTCTGTCAGATAGAAAGCTTGGTAGGACTGTGGAGAACTTCTGTCAGATAGAAAGCTTGGTAGGACTGTGGATAACTTCTGTCAGATAGAAAGCTTGGTAGGACTGTGGATAACTTCTGTCAGATAGAAAGCTTGGTAGGACTGTGGATAACTTCTGTCAGATAGA
>NW_013668207.1:48260-53464 GCF_000517525.1 Limulus polyphemus
AGAACAGACACTGTTAGTTTTCTGTGAAGTCAATGTTGGTAGTTCACAGAACAGACTGTTAGTTTTCTGTGAAGTCAATGTTGGTAGTTCACAGAACAGACACTGTTAGTTTTCTGTGAAGTCAATGTTGGTAGTTCACAGAACAGACTGTTAGTTTTCTGTGAAGTCAATGTTGGTAGTTCACAGAACAGACACTGTTAGTTTTCTGTGAAGTCAATGTTGGTAGTTCACAGAACAGACACTGTTAGTTTTCTGTGAAGTCAATGTTGGTAGTTCACAGAACAGACACTGTTAGTTTTCTGTGAAGTCAATGTTGGTAGTTCACAGAACAGACTGTTAGTTTTCTGTGGAGTCAATGTTAGGACAACAACAGATGTATGTAGAAATACAGTGGTACGCAGTTTTCTATTTCACTTTGTCTAACGAAAATAATATCTTAATAATTGTTGTTCAGGCCTAAAGATGATGAGTAAAAGTTTAACATTAGCGTTTAATTAAGCCTTGTGAGAACAAATAAGATGTAAGATTGAAGTTGACTACATCTGTAGTTAATTAAACATCAAATGAAACTTTTGCTTCCGCAGAGTCTTAAGCTAAATTATATTACTCCAGGAACTACGTCAGCTGTTGGTTTAGTAACAGTGATCACATCTGTGGGCGGGTTTCTCCGTTGTATATTCGCCTATAACTAGCTGAACGTTCTGTCGAATGTAACTACATCGAAATAGAAGGATGGGATTGTAATTCCCAACGATTTTAAGAGAAATTGTTATATTTCTCAGACACAATTTGTGTCGTGTACCGAGCACACAGGAGTAAAAAGCTACAGTTTACTATTTTGCAAATTATCTGTGACGCAGTACAAAACAAAACAAAGCGTTTTGTATTGTTTAACATATCCCAACTTAAAATATAAACTTCTTAATTTCTGTAGATGTTATGTATTCCGTTTTCTCCACACTGTTAACTTAGTGTGATCCTAAGCCTGCTTATTTTCGTAATATTTAAGAAATTATAAATGGTGTGATACGTGTAAGGTATTTTCAAACTGTTGCTACAGTTGGTTTTAATAACAGCAACTGTAAAAAAGAAAAGAGATATTAACGGATTATCTTAAAAATTTATCTCATCTAACAGTGCGTTTAAAGTTAATTACCTCATATAGCACAGAACTGTATGATAGTTCAAGAAGCATTAACTAGCAGCTCATGGTTGTAAAACTTATATACCTGTGATGGTTGAATTGCAAACTGTCAGTTCCTCGTTAAAACACTAGCTTACCTGTGATTGTAGGATGGTTGAATTGTAAACTGTCAGTTCCTCGTTGAAACACTAGCTTACCCGTGATTGTGGGATGGTTGAATTGTAAACTGTCAGTTCCTCGTTGAAACACTAGCTTGCCCGTGATTGTGGGATGGTTGAATTGTAAACTGTTAATTCCTCGTTGAAACACTAGCTTACCCGTGATTGTGGGATGGTTGAATTGTAAACTGTCAGTTCCTCGTTGAAACACTAGCTTACCCGTGATTGTAGGATGGTTGAATTGCAAACTGAAAGTTTCTTGTTGTAATGCTTCTATACCTGTGGTTATATTATGGTTGAAGCGTAAACTGGCAGTTCCTCGTTGAAACACTAGCTTACCCGTGATTGTGGGATGGTTGAATTGTAAACTGTTAATTCCTCGTTGAAACACTAGTTTACCTGTGATTGTAGGATGGTTGAATTGCAAATTGAAAGTTTCTTGTTGTAATGCTTCTATACCTGTGGTTATATTATGGTTGAAGCGTAAACTGGCAGTTCCTGGTTGTAACTCTACGAGTATGTTCTATTAAGGCCAAATGAACAAGTTACTACAAGTAAGTATAGTTAAATAATTCGTGTAAAACATAATTAACTGAGTCACATCAGATTTTAATCCACATTTCACTATTTTACCGTAGACACAATTCAAGTCGTGTCTGTTCCAGAAACTTTTGTTTCCACGTGCACGGCTTCCTTTGATCCCGACAAATAGCTCGCGAGTGAGTTTGAAAGTTTGCGTTTAATAAATACGTTGTTTAGTTTGCCTAAAATTTTATTGTTAAATTTCCCACAATTAAAAATGACTCTCCGAACTTATATAGATAAATGAAGTAAATGTAGGTGTAAATACGATGTTTAAAAGGAAAGAAAAAAAAGCCAAACAAAGGCCGGCTGTTTGCTTACCAATACAATATATATATATATATATTTATGGGTTTTGTAGCATCCCAAATGTGGGAAATTGGGAATATATCAAACTCAAGCTAGAAAAACATGTCGACTTTAATTTGTACTGACTATAGAGTTATTTAACTCCAAGAAACACCGAAAACAACGAGATAAAAAATCTTAATTTCTAAATTTTCTAGCAACTGAATAAAAAAGTTTAGGAAATGTATAATGACGTTCTTGGACTACATCTTGGGGATGTAATAAACACTAAACAATTGTAATAAAAGCTACAGAAAAATGTATTTATCTTTCGAGGTTCAAATAAGTTGAATGTCTGGGTGAAAATCAGTATTGCTTTCAAGTAAGACAAGGTGCGTTGAAAATTGACATGGGTATGTGAAAAGATACACAAATAATCAATATCCAAGACAAAAGGAAAAAGAATTATGTATATAAAAAACAACTTTACACACATTGTGAGAAGGGCTTTTGTAGAGATTTAAGGACAAACCTTCTCTTTCTGGCTTAAGTTGAAACAATACTTTCGCAAAACTTGTCACGCGATTGAAGATTGATCACTATTTTTATATAATAAATCACTGTTACGTCTTACGTAAAGTGTTTGAATCGAATGTATCATTTCTGCCTCAGTAGTGAAAAACAATTCGATTTGAACAAAAGTTTTCGAAGGTAAAATACATTTCCCGTGAAGTTATAAATTGTAATTTTATTCAATCATTCGAACCAAGAGATTTTTCTCCTAGACATTACGTTTTTGTACACCAGTTATACACACACCAGGGTGCTAATAATGCCACTGTACGTGTGATTGAAGCATGCATACTAATTTGTTAACATTGTTACTGTATGTGTGGTTGAACAACACACCAGGGTGCTAAAAATGTCCTTGTATATGTGAATGAAGAATACACTAACGTGCTAACGAACCTGCTGTATGTGTGGTTGATTGTTCAACCACACGTACAGTGGCATTATTAGCACCCTGGTGTGTTGTTCAACCACACATACAGTAACAATGTTAACGCATCAGTATGCATGCTTCAATCACACGTACAGTGGCATTATTAGCACCCTGGTGTGTTGTTCAACCACACATACAGTAACAATGTTAACACATCAGTATGCGTGTTTCAATCACACGTACAGTGGAATTATTAGCACCCTGGTGTGTTGTTCAACCACACATACAGTAACAATGTTAACGCATCAGTATGCGTGCCTCAATCACACGTACAATGCTAGAAAAGTGTAAGAGTTTGTAGCCTTTTTATCCATAGTAACATCTTCAGAAGAATGTCGTAAGTTACCACATATCAGCTCCAAACATCTTCAAATAACAGCGACAAGAACAAAAACAAAACCACAGTATTCTGCCACATACTAATTGCAAGCATTTGCAGAAGAACAACAGATTCTGCTATATACTAGCTCCAAATACCTTCAAAAGAGCAACACATTTTGCTCCAAATATTTCAGAACACCCATTCTCCAATATCCATCCTCAAAACATCTTCAGAAGAACGCCTATTATCCAATATTCACCCTTGTTTTCACCTTAAATATGTAATAAGTGTTGGCAGCTGTATTTACACTATCTTTTATCAAGCACCTTTTCAATATTATTGTGATAAGTTTCTAAAGAAAACACTTCGCTCAAACGCTTTTAAAAAATGATTTGTTTCCCTCTAAAATAGAGAAAGAAAATGAGTTAAGATAGAAATTTGTTGTAGGAACAGTCATTACCAAAATGTCCCCCAGGAGCCGGCAATATCTTTACGGAATTACAACAATTACAGGGTTCGAATCTCCGCGATCGGCATAGCGCAGATAGCCCACTGTGTAGTTTGCATCAAGAAAACAACAACAGAAGCGAAACATACCTAACTAATATTCGATTACATTTCTATATTTATAATAAATCTTATTTTTGTGTTTTAAATTAACACGCAGCGTCTTATAATACATACTATCAATTGGCACAGCCGTCAGAAGGTGACGTTTATGTGAAATAACATTTTAAAGATTATATTCAGTGTAAATGGTTTTTCACTTAGTAATTTGTGTAACGCGAAGATTAGCGTTTACTACCAAACTCAATGGCGTTCTTTGGATTTTTAACTATATATATATATAATCACTGTTAAATTGCATGATATATTACCATAAACAAGAAAAAATAGTTCGAGACAGTTAACGTTCTTCCGGAAGTATAGTTTAGTTTTAAACATAGCAATTTGTTGGAAACTCTACTGATATCTTCTGTATTTTCAGGAGATTAAATGAAGCTCGTTACCAGTCAACATTGTTTCATTACAATCGTAATACTATTATTACTGTAAGGACACATTGATTAGAGTCATAACAAAAATGTTACTGTAAGCTTACATTGTTTGATTGTAGTGCTAACAGTACTGTTACTCTAATTACAATCATACTGTTAATATTATGTACTCTTTGTTTTTATAATATTTGAAATGTTTATAACACCCAAAATAATTATTAGTTGTTTTAAATGTTTGTTTGGACTTTTTGTTGCAATATGGAAACGTTGAGACACAACCAATACACGATTTTCCTATATATCTCCGTTCTTTGTTTTTGAATAAACTGACACATGAGTTTGACACCTTTTCATGAAGATTTGTATTCTGAAGTTCGCCTTTCTAAACGTTGTTTGTTTCACTGTTCTGCTTGGGCCTGTAATCGACCAACAGCAGCGAGTCACGTGATTGATCATCGTCATTGACGATATCATACTGTTCCTGTTAGAATTACCACAACATTTGGACTTACAAGGTGAAGTTTCTTACACACACAAAGAACAGGTTTCATCAATAAAACATTGAAAGCTTGTTTTTTATCAACTTTTTCACAAAAGGGAAAACACTGAGAAAAAATATTGATTCAAATAGATACGATTCATCAGACTTTGAGTTTTTATTTTAACAAAACTAAAATTCATATTTGTAAATTTTAGAATAAAATTGATA